>NC_056736.1:436060471-436167971 GCF_019279795.1 Protopterus annectens | reverse complement strand
GAGATGTAACTAGACATTAGTAGGCAATCTGATGCAAATGAGTGTTAGGATACTGAATTCCACTGTCACATAGTAAATGAGCACATTCTGAGTAGTGTAAGAGTTACAGAAGGGGGAGGAACAGAGTAGGAGATAGGTGACATCACAGGGGGGAATGGCAGAAAGAAATGCAGTTCATTGGAGGTCAGAGTTACATGACAGATGTCAGACACATATCATGGAAAGAGGAGTGCCACAACATAAGTATGGGAAAGTGAAGAAATGGAAGGTGTACACTGTTGCCTACACCAAAGTTTCTTGCAGGGCGTGCATGCGCACGTGTGCGCGCCATGAAGCACGAGTGCTTGTAAGGCAGACTGAGCATGTGGGAGCGTGTTGGGAGATGTTTAACACTGTTTGCGCGGGTGTGCACGTGTTTTAACCTGAATAAGCAGATTCTGAACCGGGTAAGCATATGTGCACACATGTAAGCCACTGTGAGCGTGTTTCTGCTGGTATACACGCTGCTCCCCCCTGGGGAAACAGAAAGGAAAAAGGAAGCAACATAATTAGTAGGAAGCTACCAGGGAATACTGCTGGAGCTAGCAGGTGAAAACAATTAGAAGCAGGCAATTACACAGGCAGAATAGTAGCTCAGCCCAACACTTAAAAATCTGCAAACAGCTGTGCAAGATGTTTCTCTCAAGAGACACTGCAAGACAGGAGTAAGCTATTAGAAGTGAAAACTGAAAAAGCTGAACTCAGAGCAGAAATGTTAGGGGCTGCCATAGCTGTCATAATGAGACATAGGCGACTTGCTGAGGGTGGTGACAATGCAGATGGTGCCAGACAACCCACAGTGAGGAGACGGAGAAGAGTGTACAGGCCCAGGGTCACCTACCATGGGTTACATGAGCTGGAGATAGTAGAGGGCTATAGAGTGGACAGAGACCTCCTGCAGCAAATAGTGGAGCTGTGCAGGCCATGCCTCACACACAGAACCAACAGAGGGGAACCCATCCCAGTGGAAACCAAGGTATGTGTTGGCCTAAGAATACTAGCAACAGGTACCTTCCAGAGACCAACTGGTGATATGATGGGGATATCACAGGCATCAGCCTCCAGGGTACTGCACCAGTTCCTGGATGCCATGCCAGCACATGTTGGTAATTATGTATATTTCCCCAATGCCCGTGAGGTATTGGCCAGCAATATGCGTCTCTTCCAGCAAATAGCGGAATACCCTGAGGTAGTGGGTGCAATAGACTGCACGCACATACGCATCAAAGCACCAGCCGGTGAGCGGGGTAGGGCCTACATTAACCGCAAGGGCTTCCCCTCCATCAACTGCCAGGTCATGTGTGATGCCCAGGGCATAATAATGAATGTGTGTGCTGGCTGCCCTGGGAGTTACCACGATTCCCACATCTGGCATTTGACGCAGTTGTACCAAACATTTGCCAATGGGGACATCCCGCACGGACACCTAGTGGGGGATGCAGGTTATGCACTGGAGCCGTGGCTGATGACACCCATCAGAAACGCACACACATCTGAACAGAAATGCCATAATGAGGCACACGCACAAACACGTAATGTAATAGAGCATGTGTTTGGGCTGCTCAAGTCATGGTTCCGGTGTCTGGACACATCTGGTGGAGCCTTGCAGTACACACCAACTACATGTACCCAAATTGTCATGGTATGTGCTATGCTACATAATATGATCTTGCGAAAACAGCTGCAGCAGGACCAGCATAGGGCTGGGCCAAACAACCCCCCACCATTGCCAAGGCCATCACAGGCAGAGCGTGACTCGGAGGAGGAACAACCTGAGCCTGCCCCAGTAGGCAGAAGGAGGCGTGCCCAGTATGCCCTGGCCTTGGCAAAGAGGCAACACATAGCACATACACTGGCTCAGTAGGAACCCTGGGAATGATACCCCCTCTGACTCACTCAAATAATAACATGGATGCCTAAAATGACATGACCTGCTCACAAACATGTACAGGGAAGTGTAATATGTGCATCCGACAGAAGCAGCCCTGCAGCACCACCTGAGGCATGAATGCCATGTGTTAAGTAATGTAACACCATGTACTATATGCACACCTGAGGACCCTGACTAACATCCTACCCTCACCAAGCATCATGCCACAATATGACAATGAGATGATCAAGTGCAATAATTGACTGAAGTATCGCAGTTAGTCAAAGGGGATCCAATGTGTGCCAGCCTGGGATGACATGCTGAGCATGACATGATGCTCCACCTGCTAGGACTGGCATGCACCTATCAGTGCAGGCCATATGGATACTGGCAAAGGCTGTTGTTACCCACAGCGTGTCCTGAATAGGTAAGGCTCAAAACACAAACCTACCTCCATAGGTATCAGAAGGGATAAGAATAAGTTAAGGGATAAGTCGAAACAGCAAGATACATGCAGTCTAAACTCACCCAGTATGGAGAATGTTGATATCTGTGCTGTAACAGAAAACTGGGTCAAGGCTCACAACAGCACCCTAACACTACCAGGATACACCTCATACTGTGCTGTACAGCCTCAAAACATGGAACAAGCTACAAAAGGAGGGTGACTAGCAATAATTGTCAAAGATAACCACACCCCCATGTTGGTACCACAACAAGAAGCAGCATGGACTAGCCATGGTCAAGTAGCCCCCCAGTTTATAGCCTGCTACAGACTACCGTCCCAACACCAGGAACTGCACCTGGCCTTTGCTGGAATACATGAATATATCAAGTCCTCCAAACCACATTATATTGGGTGACTGAAAATACCCAGACATAGACTGGGAGCATTATACTAGCTCCAACACTGTAGGACAAAAGTTCATAGAATCCATAAACCAAAATGCCCAGGAACAACATACCACTCCCACAAGAGGGGTAAGCATACTGGATGTGATAATCAGCAACATGGGTACTGGATGGCAAGATGAGAAGTGTATTGCTCACTGGTAAAACCAGACCATAGAGTAATCACACTGGATATACAAATCCTGACCACAGTCCCTGGCCAGAAAACCACAGTGGAAAACATGTGTAAAGCAATATTTGCACTCCTCCAAACTGATGTGGAATCCATTAAAGATCCTGTGCAGGTGCAAAATATGGGCCACACCTCAGAACCTGTAATACAGCCATTCCATGAACACTGCCAGGAATGCTTGGATAATGCAATCCTAAATTAAAACAAGACACAATGCCATACACGCAGGCATCTGGCATGGTGGACACCAGCCATAACCAAACCATGCAAGAGAATGAGGAAGCTACTACATGAAAGAGCAAACATAAACAATGAAGTAATCACTGATCAGTAGTATGGCAATAAAATAAGCCTAGCACTTGTTCTCAATACTTCTCTACTAAGTAAGCACTCTTGTACTAAGTAAAGCACTACATCTACTTACCACCCCTGTGAATATCCACTTCCCTTAAAGGTATACCACTCCCTTATACTGTTCTAGCATGTCGAGTGGTAGATTACTGGTGTCGTCTCCAGTTCAGCTGGTCAATCTGGGTATCTTGAGACAATGCTACAATTGTCTCATGTACACAGACAACCCTCTCCTCCTCCCAACAAACAAATACATGTGAGAGATGCAACTATATAGCCAAACTGGAGGCTGAACTCTCTCAACTCAGGGCTGGCATGACCAGACAGGAGGAGATGGAAACCACACACATACAACAATTCCAGTCCCACATAGACCTACCACAACTGCAAACCAAACACATAAAAACACAAAGACATACTCGGAGGCTCTAATAAAAAACTTACCAAAACAACAGAGGCTCCCAAAGCAGACATCCAAAAATCCACCACCTCAAAACAAAACACATGCAACACATACTTCAATAAATCAGTGTGTCGACCAATCGCAGCCCTTAAGGCCAAACACCTTGCCTGATACACTAGTAGTAGGTGACTCCATAGTCAGACACACTGATGTCCCACTGACCCGGCTGAACAAGGAGAAGGTGACTGTGAGCTGTCTATCAGGAGCTAGGATCCGCCACATAACACACGCACTCAGGTCACTCCAAAGCAAGTACAAATATGACTCCGTCATTGTCCATGCTGGTGTGAATGACCTGAGACGTACCTCCCTGGACTGCATGAAAAGAGACATAGAGGAGCTCTCTGATTATGTAGCCCAGGCTGGTATGACCTTGACCCTGAGCAGCATCTTGGCCTCACCAAGAATGATACCACAATATAAAGACAAGATGATCAGCTTTAACAATTGGCTCAAGTACTGGTGTCATTCTAAGGGGATCCAATGTCTGTCTGCCTGGGATGATATGTTGGGCAAGCCACGCTGCTTCGCAAGGGATGGCTTACACCTGTCACCACTGGGCTTCCGGATATTGGCTAAGGCTCTTGCCACCCCCATAGTGCCTTTTTTATGCAAGGCTCAAAAGACAAACCCACCTCCTTAGAAAACAAAAATGGAAAAAAACTAAGGGTAATGCTGCTCAACGCCAGAAGTGTAAATCTCAAGATGCAGGCACTTGATGCACTCCTCAGCATGGAGAACATTGACGTCTGTGCAGTAACTGAAACCTGGTTCAAGGCTCCTGAGAGCACCCCAGCGCTACCAGGCTATACCTTGTATGATGCTTTTGCCCCAAACCCGGGCGAACCACAAAGGAGGAGTGTCCATATCCATAAAGGACACCCACACCTCCAGGTTAGTAGCAACACATGAAGCATCAGAGACCATACAGGTGCAACTAACCATAGGCAAAACTGCTATACAACTGGTAGCATGTTACAGACCACCCTCCCAATCTCAAGAACCCCACTCAGCCTTCCTGAAGACATTGGAGGATATGAATGTATCACAAAATACCATCATACTGGGAGACTTCAACTACCCAAACATAGATTGGGTACATTATTCTAGCCCTAATACCCTAGCCCAAAGGTTCCTGGAATTCATAAATTCAAATGCACTGGAACAACTAGTCACCTCTCCCACTAGGGGAGATAATATACTAGACCTGATCATCACAAACATGGGGACAAAATGCTCCACACCGGAAGTATACCCCTCACTAGTGAGATCTGACCACAAACTAATCACCCTGGATATACATATCCCACCTCCACCCCCATCACAAAAGATCACAGTGAAAAACTTCTCAAAAGCAGACTTCACTATTCTTAAGACTGAGATGGTATCATTTAAGCCCACTGTGCCAGTGGATACCACATCCCACAATGCCGAATCCTTCACTAATGCTTTCTATGGACATCTCCAAGAATGCATGGATCATGCAATGCCAAACAAATCCAAGTCCCTCTCCACCAAATGTAAGAGTCCTGTCTGGTGGACCTCAGCCATAAACAAATTGTATAACAAAAGAAGGAAGCTACTGCATGTCAGAGCGAAATCCCATGAAGGGAAGACATCTCTGATCAACATTAGCAGAAAACTACGTTCTCTCATAAAAACATCCAAGACAAACTTTGAGAGAAAAATCGCTAAGGACACTAGAGATAACCACAAAGCCTTCTTCAGCTATGTTAGAAACCTGGGCGGAAACCCTCAGATATGCTCAGAGTTGGTTCACAACAACAAAAAATACACTGAACCCACAGATATTGCTAACATTCTGGCTGACAGGTTCAGTGCAAATTTCTCCCTTCCTTCACCCCCAAAAGAAGAAATACTTATCCCAGCTGAATGTAATCTCCCTGTCATCTCAGATGTCCAAGTGAGAACCACCCTAAACAAAGCAAAAAACACAGCATCAATGGGTCCTGATGGTATCCCGGGGTGCGTGTTATGTGAACTCCAAGAGGAGCTAAACCCACACATAAAAATGCTATTTAACCTTAGCCTTACTTCGGGATATGTACCTGAACACTGGCATACAGCAACAGTGGTCCCACTCCACAAGGGGGGTGCCTCTACAGACCCTGAAAACTACCGCCCCATAAGCTTAACTAGCCTGGTCTGCAAAGCTATGGAAAGAATCATTATGAAACTCATAAACAGAGACATAGGGGACCTACAGATACTTGACCCCACCCAGTTCGGCTTTGTAAAGGGCAGATCCTGCCTTTTAAACCTGGTTGACTTTTTTGAAACAGTCACTAGAGTCATTGATGAGGGCAAAGCAGTTCATACAGCATACCTGGTCTTGGCTAAGGCCTTCGACACAATACCCCACTCAGGCATCATAGATAAGCTAAACAGCTTCAAAGTAAACCCTTATGTCACTAGATAGGTTGCAAACTGGCTAAAGGACAGAACCCATAAAGTTAAAATCGCTGGAGCAATGTCAGACTCAAAGCCAGTCACAAGTGGTGTCCCACAGGGATCTGTCCTGGGACCCCTCTTGTTCGGCATTTATTTCTCAGATGTTAAAGCAAACATGGGAGGGCTGTGGCTGACAAAGTTCACAGATGACTGCAAACTAGGCGCCATAGTCGATACACCAGCAGACGCACACATCCTACAAAAAGGCCTCACTGAAATGGACAACTGATGCCATAGTCACGGCCTTAAACTAAATGCCAAAAAATGTATAGTCATCCCTTTTGGAAAAAACAAAGTACCCACAAATTATCACATAGACAGCAACCCACTGAGTACGGAAAAAGTAATCAGAGACCTAGGGACCCAAGTAGACAGCGACCTCTCATTTGACACCCACGTTGCCAAAGTGGTTAGAAAAAAATTCTACCTTGCACACCTCATCATGAAGGGATTCACATCCAGATCCAAGGATGTCATTGTACCCCTTTATTCCTCCCTCATCAGACCAATGATTGAGTACAATGCCCCATTTGGTATGTACCTCACCCGGCATTTGCAACAGCTGGAGAGACCACAAAAGTACCTCACCAAAAGGATCAAGCGTCTCCAACATATGTCTTATTCTGCCAGACTAAAGAAACTTCAGCTTTATTCAGTAGCATACCGCCTGCTCAGAGGTGATCTCTGCCTGACGTACAAGGCCATGTCCAATCAGGATCTGATGGACATGCTCCACCTCAAAAAATCCAAATCCATCAGGACCATGAGAGCTAAAGACTTAAACCTCGACACAAGTATGAATAGGACATGCTGGAGGGATAGATTCATAACCCAGAGGCTTCCCATGCTTTGGAACAGGATCCCAGTTCATATTAGGCAGAGCCCCTCACTGACTCTCTTCAAGAGAAATCTTGATGAGTGGATGGGAGATCATAGGTTTACCCCAGGGGTCACATCTGTGTCACTGCTAGACAGGGGCACAGTAAACTAATTCTATTATATAAGGGGACCTTCATTGTGTAAATTACTTGACAGAGGCACAGTATTCTAGATTTATTCTGTACATTTTTGTACCATTTCATGGGGTGGCAAAAGCCACATAACTATGGCTAGGCTTACAAATGCCCCAGGGCAGATAGCCTAGTACTATACTATGAAACTATGAAATATGTCCACACATACAATCCACTAAGGCCAGCCACAACAAGTTGAATCTGTGAATCTTGAGGCAATGTTACACCTACCCCAAGTACACAGACAACCCCCAACTCCCCCCAAGAAATACAAATATATGTGAGAGATGCAACCATCTATCCAAACTGGGGGCTGAGCTCCCTCAACTCAGTTCTCCCAAAACTAGTCAGGAGGTGAAGGTAACCACACACACCACAAACACAGTCCCACATAGACCTATCACAACTGCAAACCAAAGACATAAACACAGAAAAACATTCCCGGAGGCACAAATTACAAACACAGCACACCAACAGAGGCCTCTAAAGCAGACACCCAATCAAACAACTTCCAAACATAGCACATGCAACACATAGTACACAAAGCTGGTGTGCCAAACAGTCACAGGCCAGAAGGAGAAACAACATGCCTGATACAGTTGTAATAGGTGACTCCATAGCGAGACACACTGCTGTCCCGCACACCAGACTGAACAAGGGAAGGGTACAGTAAGCTGCCTGTAGGCTGCCACAATATGCCACATAACACAAGTATGCAGGTCACCCCAAAGCAAGTAGAAATATGATGCAGTCATAGTCCATGCTGGTGTGAATGACCTGAGATGTACCTCCCTAGACTACATGAAAAGAGACATAGATGAGCTCTCTGATTATGTAGTCCAGGCCGGTATGACACTCACCGTTTGCAGCATCCTACCCTTACCAAGAATAATGCCACAGTACAAACACAGAATGATCAGTTATAGCAAGTGGCACACTTACTGGTGTCATTCCAAGGGGATCCAATGTCTGTCTGCTTGGGATGTCATGTTTGACAAGCCATGCAGCTGTTCCTGGGATGGCTTGCACCTGTTACCCCTGGGCATCTGGATATTGGATAAGGCTTTTGCCACCGCCATAGAGCCTTTCATAGGCAAGGCTGAAAAGACTAACCCACCACCCTAGAAAACATGAGTGGAAAGAAACATAAGGGTAATGCTGACCAATGCCAGATGTGTAAACTCCAATATGCATGCTCCCGAGGCCATCCCCAGTATGGAGAACATTGATGTATGTGCAGTGAC
This sequence comes from Protopterus annectens, assembly GCF_019279795.1. Taxonomy (NCBI): domain Eukaryota; kingdom Metazoa; phylum Chordata; order Ceratodontiformes; family Protopteridae; genus Protopterus; species Protopterus annectens. The sequence continues at coordinate 436,159,435 of NC_056736.1, read as the reverse complement.
AGAAACCTGCTGCAAGCCTCCTGACAGCACACCAGCACTACCAGGTTATACCACATATCATGCGTCATGGCCCCAAAACCTGGAACAAAACATAAAAGGAGGGTGAGTATCCATATTCAGCACAAACACCCATACGTCCAGGTAACTGACAATGCACAAGGCATTGGAGTCCACCCATGTGCAACTAACTGTAGGCAAGACTGCTGTACAGTCTGTAGCATGCTACAGACCAGGCTCTCACACACAGGAACCCCACCCAGCCGTCCTGAAGACACTGGACAGTATGAATGTCCCACCAAATACCAAGCAAGGTACCACAAATCACCACATAGGTGGTAAACCATTATGTATGGAAGGAGTAATCAGGGACCTAGGGACACAAGTGGACAGTAACCTGTTATGTGACACTCATATTGCGAATGTGGCTAGGAAGACTGTCTACATTGGACACCGTATCATGAAAGGATTCACATCTACGTCAACAGAGGTCATTGTGCCCCTATACTGTTCTCTTATCACACCCATAATCTAGTACAATGCCTCATATGGGATGTACCTTACCTGACACCTGCAGCAGTTAGAAAGACCTCAAAGGTACCTCACCAAGAGGATAAAGGGTCTCAAAAATATGTCATATGCTGCCTGGCTGTAGACACCCCAGCTGAATGCAGTCACATACTGCCTACACAGAGGCATTGCATGCCTGTTGTACAAGGCCATGCCCAGCACAGGAGTAATGGACATGCTCCACCCCAGAAAACTCAAAGCCATCGGAGCTGTGAGAGTGAGAGATGTCAACCTCAACAAATAATGAAATAGGATGTGCTGGAGGGACAGATACATAATCCAGAGGCTCCCACACCCTGGACCAGAATCCCACTCCATGTTAGGCAGAGCCCCTCACTGACACTCTTCAACAGGAATCTTGCCAAGTGGATGGATGATCGTAGAGTTACACTGGGGGTCTTCACTGTGTCATGTCCAGACAGAGGCACAGCAAAGCAATTCATAAATGGCCATAATATTCACATAGCAAGGGGTGGCAAAAGCCACACACACTCTGGCTAGGCTAACAAATGCCCTAGGGTGGATAGCCTAGTATGAACCTATGAACCTATGAAGATACATATTGTACAGGACACTAAGGATAATCCCAAGGCTTTCACAACTGATGGTAGGAACCGTGTTGGGAATTCACAGATATGTTCTGAATCACACAAATATCACAAACAACATACCAAACACACACACATATTGCCAACATACATCCTGACAGGTGCAGTGCAACCCCAAAATGCAAAATATCTATCCCAGCAGACTGCTGGCCCCCTGACATTGCAGATGCTGAGGTAACAGCCAGCATCTACAAAGCAAAACACACAGCAGCAATGGTATGAGATGGTGTCCTGGGCTGTGTCCAACATGGACTCCAAGACGAATGGAATGCCAAATCACACTACTGCTCAATGTCAGCCTTACCACAGGATATGTACCCAAAGAGCAGTGTACAACAACAGTGGTCCTTCTCAACAAAGGTGTTGCCTGAATGGATACTGAAAACTACCACCCCAGAATCCTGAGAAGCTCGGTCTGCACAGCTATGGAAAGGATCAGCATGTACCGCAGACATAAAGATATTGGGGACCTACTGACACCGGACCCTACCCAGTGTGGCTTTCTTAAGTGCAGATCCTGCCCCTAAACATGTTTGACTCAATTGAAACAGTCATTGATGAGGGCAATGTGGTCCACACAGCGTAGCTGGACCTTGCAAAGGCTTTTATACAGTACCCTACGTGTTCATTATAGATATGCTCACCAGCTTAAATATAAACCCCTATGTCAGTAGAGGGGTTGCAAACCAGACCAAGGACAGAACAGACATGGTCAGACATGCTGCAGCCATGTCAGACTACAAACCAGATATAACTGGCATCCCACAAGGCTTGGTCCTGGGATCTCCCTCGTCTGGTATATATGTCCCATAGGTACATGCCAACATGGAAGGACTGTGTCTGAACATGTTTGCAGAGGACTACAAACTGCTCACCATATATGATCCACCAGCTGACACAAGCATCCCACAAAAGGGCCACATAGAAACAGACAACTGGTGCCATAGCCATGTCAGCAAGCTAATTGCAGAAGAGTGTATGGTCAACCCCCGTGGATATACAGTAAGTGCCCACCAATTACCACATAGGTGTTAACCCATTACGTACTTAACATGTAATGAGAGACCTGGGGACTCAAGGTGATCGATATCCTGCATTGGACAAACATGTGCTGTAGTGTTTACAGAAACATACCATATACCCACCTAATCATGAAGGTTGTCAGATCTAGATAAGGGGAGGTCATTGTGGCTCTGCAGTCATCCTTCATCAGCGTTACAATTGACTACAATAGCCCCTGTGGGATGTACCTCAGCAGACACCTCCATCAACTGTAAAGTCCCCAACAGTACCTCACCAGGAGTATCAAAGAGCTTACACAGATGCCATGTGTTGCCTGATTAAACAAACTGCAGCTACACACACTGCCATACTGCCCACCCAGAGGCAAGCTGTGCCTGATGTATAAAGCCATGTCCAAGCTGGTATCAATAAACATTTTGCACCTTGTACAATCTGAATAGCAGTGAGCTATGCACATGAGAGACCTGAACCCCATCACTGACTTACATAGGACTAGCTGTACTGCATGATCCATAACACAGAAGCCACCCCCACCCATGAGTAAACTCCCAGTACAGGCTACCCATAGAGTCACTTATCAATTCTCCTCAAGAGGAATCTTGATGAGTGGATGGGAGATGGTAGCTTCATCCTGGGTATCACTGTCATGTCACAGGTAGACAGAGGCACAGTATACTAACCATGACATATGTCATGGCAAACTCCACTTACAATGTGTGTCGAAGGACAAACACACTCTCCGACTAGCATTACAAATGGCCTAGGGCACATCGCTAGTGTTTGCAAATGTACACCTATGTTGTGGAATACACTACCAATGTTGGACAAGCCTGGTTTAAGTAGTTCATATCTGAACATAATGCAACATGGTCAGATGTGCACAACTGGCCCCTAACCAGGCTGTTGTGCTCACTATGGAAATGTAAAGCAGTGATAGGACTAAAGCCCAGGATACTGTCCACCACAGTCAAAGTACTGAACCAGTACACTATACAGTACTACAGTGTTAGGTCAGTGTGAAAGGATGTTGACAACTGTATGCAAAGTATCCCATGCAAACCCTGCAGGCACAGTATAATCCTGTTGTGTTCACACACAAAGCAGTTGTACAGTAACTACACAACATGACACACAACAAACAACCATAAACGGGAGATATTTGTTGAAGTTCACACTCATCCACAAATGTGGTGGGCTGCAGAGTTCATAGGTTCATAGGTTTATACTAGGCTATCTGCCCCAAGGCATTTATAAGCCTAGCCCAAATTTTTGTGGCTTACACCACCCCTTATATGAAAAAATACTGTGCCCATTAGTTTGTTGTGCCTCTGTCCAGCAGTGACACAGAGATGATTCCCGGGGTAAACCTACGATCTCCCATCCACAGGTCAAGATTTCTCTTGAACAGAGCCAACGAGGTGCTCTGCCTCACATGGACCGGGACTCTATTCCACAGCATAGGGAGTCTCTGAGTGATAAATCTATCCCTCCAGCACGTCCTATTTATATCCGTGCTAAGGTTTAAGTCGTGCTCTAGTGGTTTTGGTGGATTTGGATTTTTTGAGGTGGAGCATGTCCATTAATTCCGGGTTGGACATGGCCTTGTATGTCAGGCACATGTCACCTCTGAGCAGACGGTATGCGATTGAATAGAGCTGGAGTTTCTTCAATCTGGCAGCATATGACAGATTTTGGAGTCCCTTTATCCTTTTGGTGAGGAACTTTTGGGGTCTCTCCAATTGCTGCAGATGTCGGGCGAGATACATCCTGAATGGGGCATTGTACTCGATCATTGGTCTGATAAGTGAAGAGTACAGGGGAACAATGACCTCACTAGATCTGGATGTGAATCCCTTCATGATCAGGTGGGCAATGTAGAAGGTCTTTCTAACCACTTTAGCAACGTGAGTGTCAAAAGAAAGGCCACTGTCAACCTGGGTCCCCAGGTCCCTGATAACCTCTTCTGTGCTTAGTGGATTGCCACCTATATGGTAGCTTGGGGTAACCTTGTTTTTCACGAAGGGTATGACTATACATTTTTTGGCGTTTAACTTCAGGCCATGGCTTTGGCACCAGCTATCTGTTTCTGTGAGTCCCTTCTGAAGGATATCCGTGTCCGATGCACTTTCCACTATGGCACCCAGTTTGCAGTCATCTGCAAACTTTGTCAGCCAAAGTCCTCCCATGTTGGCCTGTACTTCTGAGAAGTAGATGCCGAACAATAGGGGTCCAAGGACCGAGCCCTGTGGGACACCACTTGTGACCGGCTTGGAGTCTGACATAGTGCCAGCAACTCTAACCCTGTGGGTTCTGTCCTTAAGCCAGTTTGCAACCCATCTTGTGACATATGGGTTTACATTTAAGCTGGTAAGTTTTTCTACAATACCCGAGTGGGGTATTGTGTCGAAAGCCTTTGCAAGGTCAAGGTAGGCTGTATGGACTGACTTTCCCTCATCAATGGCCTTGGTGACTGTTTCGAAGAAGTCGACCAAGTTCAAAAGGCATGATCTTCCCTTGACGAAGCCAAACTGGGTCGGGTCCAATGTCTGCAAGTCCCCTATATCTTTGTTTATGAGCTCCATTATGATCCTCTCCATAGCTTTGCAGACTAGACTTGTTAAGCTTATGGGGTGGTAATTACCAGGGTCCGTAGAGGCACCACCTTTGTGGAGTGGGACCACAGTTGCCGTATGCCACTCCTTGTGCACGTATCCTGTGGTAAGGCTGAGATTAAACAGCTGCCTTATGTGCGGGTTTAATTCCTCATTTAGCTCGTGTAGCACACAGCCGGGGACACCATCCGGTCCCATTGATGCTGTGTTTTTAGCTTTAGAGAGAGCAGCTTTCACCTGCACATTTGAGATGTCTGGGAGGCTACACTCCACTGGATAGTTATCTCTCCTTTAGGGGGGGAGAGGGGGGTGAAGTTTGCACTGAACCTGTCTGCCAGTATGTTGGCAATGTCTGTGGGTTCAGTGATTTTTGTATCATTTTGGACTAATTCTGAGCATATCTGGGAGTTTCCACCCAGTTTCCTAACATAGCTGAAAAAGGCCTTATGATTGTCCTTTGAATCCATGGCAATTTTTCTCTCAAAATTGGCCTTAGTTGATTTTATGAGTGCTCGTATTTTTTACTAATAATGATCAGGGTGACTTTTTATGGATTTTGTTCTATCATGTAATAGCTTTCTCCTCTTATTGTAAAGTTTGTTAATGGCTGGGGTCCACCAGACTGGACGTTTGCCCTTTGTGGAAAGAGTCTTGGTTTTATTTGGGATTGCCTGATCCATGCAGTCCTGGAGGTGTTCATAGAAGGCATTTGTAAGGGCTTCCGCAGCTTGGGTTGTGGTTTCCACTGGCTCAGGGGCCTTGAAGGATACCACACCAGTCTTGAGTAGTGTGAAGTTTGCTTTAGAGAAGTTCTTCACTGTAGTCTTTTTTGTTTGGGGTGGGGGCGGGATGTGGATTTCCAGTGAGATTAGTTTATGATCAGATCTCACCAATGAGGGATATACTTCTGGTGTGGAGCATTTTGTCCCCATGTTTGTGATAATGAGATCTAGTATATTTTCTCCTCTCATAGGAACAGTGACTAGCTGTTCCATGGCATTTGAATTTATGAACTCCAGGAACCGTTGGGCTAGAAAGTTAGGGCTTGAGTAATGTTCCCAGTCTATATTCGGGTAGTTGAAGTCACCCAATATGATGGTGTTTGGAGATACATTTATACCCTCCAGTGTCTTCAGGAAGGCTGTGTGGGGTTCCTGAGTTTGAGAGGGTGGCCTGTAGCATGCTACAATTTGTAGAGCAGTTTTGCCTATGGTTAGTTGCACCTGGATGGTTTCGGCTTAATGCGTTGCCACCAACCTGGAGGTGTTGGTATCCTTTATGAATATGGATACACCCCCTCCTTTTGTGGTGTGGTCTGGGTTTTGGGGCCGGAATGCATGATATGAGGTAAAACCTAATAGTGTTGGGGTGCTCACAGGAGCCTTGAACCAGGTTTCAGTTACAGCACAGACATCGATGTTCTCCATACTGAGAAGGGCCTCGAGTGCATGCATTTTGAGATTCAGACTTCTGGCATTGAGCAGCATTACCCTCAGTTTCTTCCCATTTTTGTTTTCTAAGGTGGTAGGTTTAGAATTTGAGCCTTGCCTAAAAAAGGCACTATGGGGGTGGCAAGAGCCTTAGCCAATATCCGGAATCCCAGGGTTGACAGGTGCAAGCCATCCTTGCGAAGCAGCGTGGCTTGTCAAGCATGTCATCCCAGGCAGACAGACACTGGATCCCCTTTGAATGACACCAGACATTAAGCCAATTGTTAAAGCTGATCATCTTGTCTCTATATTGTGGCATCATTCTTGGTGAAGGAAGGATACTGCTCAGGGTTAGGGTCATACCTGCCTGGGCTACATAATCAGAGAGCTCCTCTATGTCTCTTTTCATGTTGTCCAGGGAGGTACGTCTCAGGTCGTTCACACCAGCATGGACAATGACTGTGTCATATTTGTACTTGCCGTGGAGTGACCCGAGTGCTTGTGTTATGTGGCGGATTCTAGCGCCCGATAGGCAGCTTACTGTGACCCTCTCCTTGTTCAACATATGGAATGCTCACACTGGGCATGCTCACACACTTTGATAAATGAGACATATGTCAGACAACATGCCATGGGAAGGCTGAACTGGGCATGCTCACACACTTAGGCCAAATCTCAGTTTAGCAGTTGGCCACACATATCTGGTATTTTTACATGTTATTCCAGGAACCAACCACATTACAGCAATCTGCCCAGTGCACACAGTTAAATGACTACAGAGACATATGTGATATAGTGGATCCCTCCCATATGCAAACATCTTCCACAGATACACAAGTTGTTCATACAAGCAGGGAATGCTATGGCAATAAAGACATGCAAACAGTCTATCAGCAACAAATAATGTGCATTTGACAATTAAACATATGGGTGTAGAGGTCAACACTAGGCTGTTTGCCCTAGGGAATGACAGCTTAGCCAGAGTGTGCTTGGTGTCTGCCTCCCCACAGGATGCGCATTCCCCTTTCTAAACACCGATGATGTCAGCACCCTATAAGTACAGCAGGAGAAGAAACATCTCCCAGTAATGTGAATAGCGCGCTCTGCTAATATGTCTGTCTTAAGTGTCATAACATAGCTAGGTAGGGGTTTGAATCCTGCAAATGTTCAGTGAGTGGGATTGGTGTGTGTGCAAGTCTGTGGGAGGGAATTGTCCCTTTTGGCAACTGGGAAAACACACTACAGGATGCACATTCCCCTTTCTAAACACTGATGATGTCAGCACCCTATAAGTATGGCAAGAGAAGAGACACCTCCCAGTAATATGAATAGCGCGCTCTACTAATGTGTCCGTCTTGAGTGTCATAACATAGTTAGGTAGGGGTTTGAATCCGGCACGTGTGTGTTTTTGGCTGAGGGGGATTAGTGTGTGTGCAATTGTGTGTGAGGGAAATGCCCCTTTTGGCAACTAGGAGAACAGACTACAGGATGCACATTCCCCTTTCTAAACACTGATGATGTCAGTACCCTGTAAGTACAGCAAGAGAAGGAAAACCTTCCAGTAATGTGAATAGCGCGCTCTGCTAATGCATCTGTCTTGAGTGTCATAGTGTAGTTAAGTAGGGGTTTGAATCCTGCAAATAGCAAGTGTGTGTGAGGGAAATGTCCCTTTTGGCAACTAGGAGAACAGACTACAGGATGCACATTCCCCTTTCTAAACACTGATGATGTCAGCACCCAATAAGTACAGCAGGAGAAGGGAAACCTCCCAGTAATGCGAATAGCACGCTCTACTAATGTGTCTGTCTCGAGTGTCATAACATAGTTAGGTAGGGGTTTGAATCCTGCAAGTGTGTGTGTTTGGCTGAGGGGGGTTAGTGTGTGTGAGGGAAATGTCCCTTTTGGCAACTAGGAGAAGAGACTACAGGATGCACGTTCCCCTTTCTAAACACTGATGATGTCAGCACCCTATAAGTACAGCAGGAGAAGATAAACCTCCCAGTAATGCAAATAGCGTGCTCCGCTGATGCATCCATCTCAAGTGTCATAACATAGTTAAGTAGCGGTTTGAATCCTGCAAATGGCAAGTGTGTGTGTTTGGAAGAAGGGGGTTAGTGTGCATGCAATTTTGTGTGAGGGAAATGTCCCTTTTGGCAACTAGGAGAAGACACTACAGGATGCACATTCCCCTTTCTAAACACTGATGATGTCAGCACCCTACAAGTACAGCAGGAGAAGGTATGTGGCATGGACAATGACTGAGTCATATGTGTCCATGCCTCTGACTGACCTGTATGCTTGTGTTAGGTGGTGGACCATAGTGCCCCACAGGCATATCACTGTGACCTTCACCTTGTCCAGCCTGGTGAGCGTGACCATACTGTACCGGACAATAAAGGTAGCTAACACAACTGTGGCAGGTGTGTTGTCTAGCCGTACAGGCTGTGACTGGCACACAGGATTTGTGTGCTATGTGTTATGTGTGATGTGTTCAGGCATAACGTATGCCTGTGTGCCAGCTGCAGAGGTGTGTGCCGCTCAGGCAGGATGCTATTCTAAGGCTCCAGGAATGGCGCAGTGTGTTCACGAGCTTGTATTGCTGTCAGTGTAGGTCTGTATCAGACTGGTATTGTAGTCACTGTAGTATTGCATGCCACCTGACAGGTTATGCCAGTACTGGGTTCAGAGTGCTTAGTCCCCAGTTTGGCTATGTGGTTCCATCTCATACATGTGTTGTATGTCCATGTGTAGGGGAGAGGGTTGACTGTGTACATGTGGCAGCTGTGACATTGCCACATGACCCATATATTCCACAACTGTAGCATAGAGGTGACTGACAACTGACCTTTGAACATGCTACCATAGTATTGTGATTGCCATGGTGATTAACAGCACATAGGGCCAATGAGGAACAAGGTACATAGGTTCATAGGTATATAGCGTCATACTAGGCAATCTGCCCTAGGGCATCTAAGAACCTAGCCAGAATGTGTTTGGCTGTCGCCATCCATTGTAAATATATCTTGCCATGCCCTTTACCGAGGTTAGTATACTGTGCCTCTGTCTAACAGTGACACAGAAGTGATACCCGGGGTAAACCTACAATGTCCCATCCACTCATCAAGATTCCTCTTGAAGAGAGTCATTGAGGGACTCTGCCTAACCTGGACTGGGATTTTATTCCAGAGTGAAGTGAGCCTCTGGGTTATGAATCTATCTCTCCAGCATGTCCTATTTATTTCAGTGCTGAGGCTCAGGTCTCTCAAGCGTGTATCCCGATGGGATTTGGATATTCTCAGGTGCAGCATGCCCATTAATTCCGGGTTTGACATGGTGTTATACATTAGGCACAGATCACCTCTGAACAGGCGGTATGCCACTGAGTAGAGCTGGGGTTTATTTAACCGGTCAGCATATGGCATCTGTTTGAGCCCTTTGATCCTCTTGGTGAGGTACTTGTGGGGTCTTTCCAGTTGCTGCAGGTGTCTGGTAAGGTACATCCTGACAGGGGGATTGTACTCAATTATGGGCCTGATGAGGGATGAGTAAAGAGGCACGATGTCCTCCCCTGATGTAGATGTGAATCCCTTCATGATGGGGTGGGCTATATACAATGTCTTTCTAACCACTTTGGCCACGTGGTTGTCAAATGAGAGATTGCTATCAACTTGGGTCCCCAGGTCCCTAATTACTTCTTCTGTACTTAATGGAGTACCACCTATGTGGTACTTTGTGGGCACTTTGTTTTTGCCAAAGGGGATAACTATACACACTTTTGCATTCAGCTGGAGGCCATGGCTCTGGCACAAGTTGTCTGTTTCTATGATGCCCCTTTGGAAGATGCTTGTGTCGGCTGGAGAGTCGATTATGGCGGCCAGTTTGCAGTCATCTGCATATTTGGTCAGCCACAGTCTTTCCGTGTTGGCCTGTACCTCCAATAAATATATACCAAACAAGAGAGGTCCCAGGACTGAGCCTTGTGGGACACCACTCGTAACTGTTTTGGAGTCTGGCATGGCTCCAGCAATTCTAACCATGTGGGTTCTGTCCTTGAGCCAGTGTGCAATCCATCTAGTGACATAGGGGCTTATATTTAAGCTGGTGAGCTTCTCTAGAATGCCCGAGTGGGGTATTGTTTTGAAGGCTTTTGCGAGGTCCAGGTAGGCTGTGTGAACCACCTTCCCCTCGTCAATGGCCTTGGTGACTGTTTCAAAGAAATCAACCAGGTTTGAGAGGCAGGATCTGCCCTTAACAAAGCCAAACTGGGTATGAACCAGTGTCTGTAGGTCCGCAATATCTATATTTATGTGGTCCATGATGATCCTTTCCATAGCTCTGCAGACCAAGCTAGTGTGGCTTATGGGGCGATAGTGTCCAGGATCCATTGAGGCACCACCTTTCTGTAGAGGGACCACTGTTGCTGTACGTCACACTTTGGACACATATCCTGTAGTAAGACTGGGATTGAACAGTAGGTTTATGTTTGGTAGTAGCACATCTTGGAGGTCATGTAGGACACAGCCCGGGACACTGTCTCGTCCCATTGATGCAGTGTGTATTGCTTTGGAGAGGGCGGCTCTTACCTGAGCATCTGAGATGTCAGTGGGGCAGCACTCTGCTGGGATACATATTTGCCCTTTCAGTGTGGAGGGGGGTGAGAAGTTTGTACTGAACCTGTCAGCTAGAATGTTGGCAATGTCTGTGTGTTTGGTGTTTCTATTGACATTTTGGACTACCTCTGAACATATCTGGGAATTACCACCCAGGTTCCTAACATAACTAAAGAAAGCCTTGTGATTATCCTTAGTGTCCTGTGCAATTTCTCTCGAAGCTGGCCTTAGACAATCTTATGAGTGCCTGTAGGTATTTGCTAATACTGATCAGTGATGCCTTCCCTATTTGGGAATTTGCTGTATCATTTAGTAGCTTCCTCCTTCTATTGTGTAGTTTGTTTATGGCTGGGGTCCACCAGACAGGACGTCTGCCTTTGGAGGATTGGGTCTTGGTTTTATTCGGGATCACATGATCCATGCATTCCTGAAGGTGTCCATAGAATGCATTTATAGAGGAATCTGCAGTCTGGTCTGTAGTTTCCACAGGCCCTGGGGCTTTGAAGGTTTCCACCTCAGTTTTGAGGAGTGTGAATTTGCTTTAGAGAAGTTGTTCACTATGGTGTTCTAGGCAGGGGGTGGGGTCGGGATGTGAATATCCAGTGAGATTAGTTTATGGTCCGATCTTACCAGTGAGGGATACACTTCTGGTCTAGAGCATAGAGTCCCCATGTTGGTGATGATCAGGTCCAGTATGTTTCCCCTTCTTGTGGGAGTGGTAACAAGTTGTTCCATAGCATTTGAGCTCATATATTCTAGGAATCTTTGGCCTAGGGTGTTGGAGGTAGAGTCATGCTCCCAGTCCATGTTTGGGTAGTTGACGTCACCCAATATAATGGTGTTTGGAGAGACCTTCATATTTCCACTGTTCACAGGACGGCCGAGTGCAGTTCTTGGGTTTGGGAGGGTGGTCTGTATTAGGCTATAACCTGGAAGGCAGTTTTATCCATTGTTAGTTGCACATGGATAGTCTCTGATGCTTGGTGCTTTGCCGCCAACCTGGAGGTGTGGGTATCTTTGATGAATATCAATACTCCCCCTCCATTTCTGGTTAGTTCCAAATTATGGGGCTGAAAAGCATGGTATGAGGGTTAAACCTGGTAGTGCTGGTGTGCTCTAAGTAGCCCTGAACCAGGCATCTGTTACTGCACAGATATCGATGTTCTCCATGCCAAGCAGAGTTTCGGGTGCATGCATCTTGAGGTTTAGACTTCTGGCGTTGGGTAGCATTACTCTTAGTTTCTTATCCCTTGTGATACCTATGAAGATGGGTTTGTCATTTGACCCTTGCCTAACATAGGCACTATGGGGGTAGCAAGAGCCTTTGCCAATATCTGAAAGCCCAGGGGTGACAGGTGCAGGCCATCCCTAGTGAAGCAGGTGGTTCAACAGAAGATGAATATGTGAGGGTGTAGTGCCTGTGATTAGTTAGCAGTAGGATATATGACTGCTCACGTGGACACATGCCAGGTAAGTCATATGCAATGTGTCACAGGCAACGTACATGTGAACAGGACAAACAGTGACATTCTGTCAAGTGAGACATGGACATACATATAGTAAGCTATGCAGATGGCACTAGGAGTCCACAGAAGCTCTATAACTATGCATTGCAGGTGGGATCAGTATTCGAGGGTAATTGCAAGCAAACATGCATGCAAACAAAGCTACAGTAAACAGGGCTGCATGTAGTCCATTGTACAACAAACAAGCTGTACCACTTCCAGTAGGTAACACTGCAAATATGCAGGCACTATGCACATGTACATGGAAATACACGGGTCAGATGGCTAGGGTCCAGTCTCAGCACACACAAGTGTACAGACCATGTACTTTCAGGATGTACAATAACTGGATGGAAACCCATGTGCTCATACCTGCAGTAATACACATGTCAAATAACAGACACTGAGCCTTCACTCAGTGGTTCCATACTTAGTAGGATGTATGCTACCTGGCCTGCCACCACAGTATCCCTGACATATATGTGGACTCTCCCTCCTGTGACAGTTAGTTTTGTGTGTTGGGGCTGTCTAGCATGGTATGAGATGTGAGCTTGCAGTGCTAGGGTGCTCCTGTGTGTCCTGTACCAGTCGTGTAGTACTGCACACATATCAACATCCTCAAACATCCGCATTGCAGAGTCCAGTGTGGGCAACATGCCACTTGCAGTTTACATGTCCATCATTGCGTACTACATTCATTACCTTATCCCCTGTGCTACCTATGTATGTAGTCTTCTGTTGACATCATTACCACCAGTATGCCAACATGTGCAGATGATACACTATGGTACTTACCATGGGTGTAGACAACAGTACATGACAATCACACCCTTACTGCATCAGGCATGCTGTGATATACCCACAATTAATTCAGCACACAGTACTGTTAACAACATGATACTATTACTACACGTCTATGTGGTCACCCTGTGCATCAGCAACATGTTAACCTATACCTGCACAGTTGTTACAGATTGCAGGAGGTGGCACAGTTTCATCATATGCACAGGGTGTGAACTTGGTATGCCTGAGTCAGCCACCGATACCACCGATTGACATGTATGTGTATGTGTGTTGGTGAGGGACAGCAGTAGAAGGTGGGGCAATGTTGATGCAGTGTATGCGGTAGCCCTAGGTGTTGTCAATTCGCATGTGTGTATGGATGCACACAGTTCCACCTCATGGCTGCCATATACTGGTGTTTGTGGACAGCCACAGACTGTACCTGCCAGGTCATACAGATCAGTGTCTCTGGCCACGGACACGATACCTGTGCCTTGCAGGGGTGCTACGGACCGTATCCGGTACCAACCCAGACTGGGTACTGTCATCAGAAGCAGGTGTTCGTTGACTGGACACAGATCCCTGTCGGGCCTGGCCAGAGCCATGTGCATGTGGTCTCCTGAGGCGGTCTGATGACAGCACAGACCCAGCATTGCTGGGGCTGCTGCTGGCACTACGGGGGCGGCCGCGGCCCTGTTGTCGTCCGTGATGACTGCCAGCTGCTGCTGTTGCTGGCATACAGCCACATCGATGCCTCAACCATCCACCATCGCCCTGGCTCATGGACATGTAGTTGTGGAACCGGTCTAATATGTCCCCACAACGTCTGTCTATGACATCAGTGAAATCACGGATGGCAGCCGCAATGTCACGCATACTGTCAGTCATGGCTGTGCGACATGCTGTCAGCTCCCTCAGACCCTGTCTGGTGTACCATTCCATACGTGACTGTGCCTGCATGACAGCCCGAAACATAGCTGAGGTTGTAAGACCTCTGTGGGCACGTCTGACAGGGGCAGTACGCCCATGGATGCTCCCACGAGAACCCCTGGACATCTGTCTGTGTGGTACCATCTCTGGGCCATGCCCATGGCTGCTGTGTGGGGAGGCATGTGCCACAGATACCACATTACCCTGATCAATGCCCACTGTATGCTGTCCATCACCTAGGGACATTGGTGACAAAGGGTGTATTGGCAGGATAACTGTGCACATTGATGGGGCCGACAGCTGTGTACTGTCAATCGGCTGACCAATGGCGGACCCTGGCATACCTTCCTGTGCCATTACACAGATGTCATCATTATCAGTACCCATGGCACCTGATTCAGGTTTCCTGCTACATGACACCAGAGCAGCACCAGAACCTGTGGGAGGGAAACAGGAAACACAGTTTACAATGTCTACACATTACCAGTGATGCACACATGCACACATGCACACATGCGCACATGCACAGGTGCACACATGCACACATGCACACATGCACACATGCACACATGCACAGGTGCACACATGCACACATGCACACATGCGCACATGCGCACATGCACACATGCACACATGCACACATGCACACATTCGCACATGCACACCTGCACACATGCACAGGTTCACACATGCGCACATGCACACATGCACACATGCACACATGCACAGGTGCACACATGCACACATGCACACATGCACAGGTGCACACATGCACACGTACACATGCACACAGTTTCACACAATTGTACAGTACTCAGTATGCGTGATATCAACACACAGACACAGACACACCTACATGCATACAAAGAGCACTACTAAGTGAGCCTAATATTACTATTACTATCAAGACTATTACAGGTATTGTTAATACACACTCGCCAGCATGGATAGGCTGCATTGCTGTTACACCGGAGGGACCTGCAGACATGAAGAAACTAATGTCAGTGGGCACAACTGTGCCATTGTTACTGAGTATGATACAGGTCAGTAGTACAACAGTCGCCTTTCACAGGTCAGCTGCTAATATTGAGGATATCACACTTGCACATTAAATACTATGGTGACAGCTACAAACCAAGGACACACCTCACACATGCATTAAATACCAGTGTACACAACAGTCAACTATACATATGGCATATTACCTGCACGTTCACTGTCTTGCTGCTGCGTGGCTCCAGCCTCCATCATAATGCATGTCTGCTGCTGTTGTTGTTGCTGGCGGACTGGAGCCACTACACTCATGAGTAGTCCCTCCAGTCTGGTGAGTGGGGGATGTGTAGCCACCCCACCACCTGTGGCGACCTGTTGCCTGTGGATATCCGATGCATGCTGACGGACATTTCTGATTAAATCACAGCAGTGATGTCGTACCTGCTCATATGTCCTATTATGCGTGCCTATGTCATTTACCCGACGGACCAGGTCTTGCCACAGTGCAGCCCTCTCCTGCTGATTCTGGCTGGTGCGGGAAAAGAGTATTGCATAATCCTGCACCAGGCTCTGGTGTATCTCCTCATCCTCAGCTGTGGAGTAAGTGGGATTCCGCGGGTAAGCCATGTATCTGAAAAAGAAAGTAACCTGATATCAGCAATATATGTCAGCAGAATTTGGCACACATACTACACATGCTACTCGATTGTTATGATACAACATATCTCACATATATAGCATCTGTCTGTCTATTGGTGGATACACATGTAAATGGCCAGGTATCACTGCTCAGCCAGCAACTGTGCAACAGTACCTGGCACACTCCATATGACATACTACCAAACCCCAGCAGTCAGAACACTGATTCAGGTCAAGAGCACCTCCTCACTCTGGGGGTTTGTATCTAGGTACTGTATGGCCTACATCATCAACTACTGTGAGCTGACCACACACTAATTGCCCTGGATATACATATCCCACCTCCACCACCAGCACAAACGACTATAGTGAATAACATTGCAGATGCAAACTTTACACTTTGAAACAGTGACATGGTATCCTTTCAGCCCACTGGGCCAGTGGCAGATGCAACCCATAATGCTGACCCCTACACAAATGCTTTCTACAGACATCTCCGAGAATGCATGGATCATGCAATCCCATATATGACCAAGACACACTCCACAAAGGGACAGCATCCTGTCTGGTGGACCCCAGCCACAGACAGATTGTATTACAGAAGATGGAAGCTACTGCAAGACAGAGCATAATTCCATAAAGGGAGGGCATGTCTGAGCAGCACTAGTAAGGATCTATTTTCCACCATACAAACATCCATGGGCAACTTTGAGAGGGAAATCAAGAGGGACACTACAGATAACCAGAAGGCCTTCTTCAGTTATGTTAGCAACCTGGTCAGAATCCATCCTTTATGCCCATAGTTAGTACACAACAACAAATATTTCACTGACACCACAGATATTGACAACACTGTGGCAGAAAGGGTCAGTGCAGGTGTCACCCCGCCCTCTCCCCCAAAATAAGACATAGTTATCCCAGCTGACTGTAACCTCCCTGTCATCACAGATGTCCAGGTGAGAGCTGCCCTCATGAAAGCAGAATACACAACATGACTGGGACCTGATGGTATCCCCAGTTGCATGCTACATAAACTCTGACAGGAGCTAAACACACATATAGAAGTGCTATGTAACACTAGCCTGACTATAGGATATGTACCCGTACACTGGCGCACAGCAGCAGTGGTTCCACTCCACGAAGGAGGCACCTCAACATACCAATACAATACAACACAATACATTACATTATAATACAATACTATACAATATGCTATTGCCCCTGGGACTGCAGCAACATACTGTTCTGCTACCCTGACCATTGTGACACATATGGTGTGATGGTACCTGCTGCTGTCACACAGTTACACAGGGTGACTCATATGGCATATTACCTATCTGACTAACATTCAGCAGGGGTATGTGTGACATGTACTCATGGGGAGTCTTGCTTCTTAACACTGTGTGGTTTATTGCAGGGTATGTCTTATCTGTGTGTAGGAACTTTTACCTCCACATGTGCTCTCTATTGCAGTGGCATGGACGACACACAGCAGTCATTTAGGTTGTGGATAGTGTGAGGTGTTACTATAGTTGTTGGACATCTGTCATGGGTGTGACTTACTTATGTAAATCCGGGAGTGGTAACCTCTATGTGGGTAGTATGTGTGTACTCTGTGGTGTTGTCAGTCACTGTGCATTGGTAATGTGTTTGAGTGCATTGTCACAGTGTTGTACATGTCACTGTGTCCTTCTCCATATCTGTAGCTGTCATGTGAGGTCCATACCATGGCATCCATTATGTGGTGTGGAGGGGTACACCGACCTACATGTCCATAGCTGACACACCATGTCTGCTGACATATACCATGTGCATGTATTCCAGGAATAGTGTGCCACTGTGAATATCATTGGGGCCACTATTGTACACATTTATGACCCTGTTCACCCCTGACACATGCAGTGGTGGGCAGCCAATCACATATCTTGTGGTTACTGGTGTAGGTGATTTGAAATGGGGTATGGTACTCCGGTTTTGACACTGGTGTTCACTCCATGCCTTTGTCACCAGGCACCTGTTGCAATACATCTGTACACATGTGCCTCACTCAGAATTTATATACATCTCTCTCTCTCTCTCTCTCTCTCTCTCTATAAATGTTTGTACATATTCTATCTATCTACATCTGTCTATGTATTCCTACATCTCTCCCTATGTATGTATACATATATGCATATTTTATATATATATATATATATATATATATATATACATACATGAATACATATTTTGATATACATACGTATCCCTATGATAGACATGTATATCAACATGTTTGTCTACCATACTGTATACACACACTAACATACTGCTAAACATACATAACTGTAAAACCTACTTTGTACATTGCACTACAACCTACAGTCAACCTACATTGATATGTGCACATAGATGCTCTCACATACAAATGTATGTACAGCCTTCACTGATAGTTGCTGTATGTCCCCTGCCCTTTACACATCTTCATATACATATGGATACAGACCAATGACACATATGGATGGTTCACAGTATCTAGACCTTTATAGCATTACTTTACATTACCTGTGTTTGTCACAGCTGCTTGTGTTGCCATCTGGTTTTCTGTCCTGCTGCTCCACTTCCCAGTTGTCAGCTTTCAGGTGGCTGTTGCTGAACAGTTTTGTTTGTGTCTGCTTAATTTCAATTTTCTCTGTCTCTGTCTCTGTCTCTCTCTCTCTCTGTCTGTCTGTCTCTCACGTCCTCCTCAGGGTGCAATGAAGGTATTGCATGTGTGGACTGGGAGTACAGCATACTTTTGTAGGTATCTGCATATGCCCATGTGATGGCCTCTGCACCAATTGTTAGCCAGCATTTGCTAATTGCATGCAGCCAGTTGTGTACTGATTGCAGTTCTCACTGTGATTTCAGAACAGTGCTATAAAAAGGTATGTGAGATAGGCGTAGCCCTTTCAGATTTTAAGGGCAGGGACCATGCTGGTATGCTGTGGACAATGTTCTGTGAGTGTAAAGGTTGGTATCTCTCTCATATTTCCAGCTGTGTTGTAGATTAACATTCCTCCATTCATTTCTCCAGTTTCCTGTACTAACTGTGTATGTACACTGACACCTACAACTACTACTACTGTTAATGTGTGTGTGTGCTTTCCTTTCACATTTGCTTGCACTTTGTTGCTAAGGCTTCAATATTTGCCCTTTACAGTCACTACTTGTATGCCTGCTAGGTGTCCTGACTGTAGTGTGCTGCTGTAGCTTTCCTATTTTCCATGTACATTCACACCTTGGAATGCTTGCTATATCTGCTAGGGTGTTACAGCATGCAGTGTGGTCTGGCCATGGTGTGGGCCTTGACATCTATTAGGGTATTTGAGTATGCTGCTGAGCAGGCCCCAGAGACTCTCAGGTTCATCAGTTATCTGCCTCATGGAATGGTACATATCAGTGGGGTACACCCATTAAATTGTCTGGTATGCTGCAGTTGTGACTGTGGGTTAGCATGAGCATATGTATTACTACACTTATTCTGCCATGCAAGTGGTAAATACTTTCAGGACTTCATAGTTACCATTGCATGTGTTGTTACACCTTTCTGCCTACTGTTTGTACATTTCACATGGAGTCTGTGGGGCATCCCTGTAAGTCATTCTCTGTTGCTATGTCTAGGCTCTTAACTATTCAAATATGGTGGTGTCAGACCTCTCATGTGTACAAATATTTGCAGGTTGTCCACATTTCTGCCTCATATTTTGGTCAATATCTCATGTACAGCTTTTTCTGGCAAATCACTCTGGGCTCAAGTCAGAATATAGTGACAAACATTCAAGTTTCAGACTTCATACCCTTCCAAACATCCCACAAAATGCAGACCCTGTTACTCTCTGAACTGTCTGCATTTGTTATAACATTATTTGTAATGTGTCCCTGGTTTTGGGCCTTTGCTCCACATATTTTATTACTTGGTCCGGATGTGTTCCTGTAAGAGGTTGTGGGGTATGGGCAGTGATTATCCTGCTGTGAGTATGTGTGTGGCTTGCAAGGTGCTACAGTGACATTATTACCTACTAGCTACCAACTAGCATGGCTGTTTCTGTTCACACACTACTATTATGGAAATCCACTAGTTTTGACAGTAATTCTAAATGACATGCTTTGTGTACTACACATCCTATATTCCCTTTACATTCATTCCTACTATTACATGATATATTTATTTTAGCACAATGTTCTTGTATAAGAGTCATGGCTTAGTGGTAAGTTATGCCGACTACTGTTTCCAAGGTCCTGGGTTTGGGACTGCCAGTGGGATTTTATTTTGCTTCTGAACTGACTACAGGACCTGTCAATCAAAGTGACTAAGGCACTTTTAAGCAGTTGTAACCGGGTTAGCGCTGGTTTGTGCGGAGCTCACGCATGCGCACTGGCGTTTAGCTCCGTGCACACAAGCGCACACCCGCTTACAACTGCTTAAACGTGCTTACTCTTGCGCACCAGCTATTTTCTTTGAAAGAAATGAAAATGGGGAGACAGGAAAGTGGTGAAAAAGGGGTCACAAAGAGGGTAAGACAGTAGGGAAACAAGCTTGGGTTTTGCAGGAGGGATGTAGGTAAGGCCCATAGCTGCCCATTCCTTTATCAGCAACAGCTGTGCATATGTTTGTATTTTGGTGTGACATTTGATACCTTCCACCCCTGAGAGAGGTGCAAGGACAACAGTAATACTTGTTGTACAGCCAATTGTAATTGATAGTTTCCATGTCTGGTAGACATATGTGTGGAATGGGCAGCTATGTAAGGGGCATAATTTTTTTGTGGGTACAGAGTGCCTTTTTTTTTTTTTTTAAGGTGAGAGTGGTATGTCAGGTGAGGGAAGTTGGTATAGCTGGGGAGGTAGGTTGGGTAGGTCAACAGACAAGACAAAGAAGATGCATACAGGGGTGGTGTATGACATGTGTGGGGGGGGTTACACAATTGACGGGGACGGAGGTTTGGATATCCAGACCCCATGAGCCCACAGATGGCAACAGTGGAACTGATATCCCCACCCATGGGCAGTTGCCACTGTTCCTTCACTGCCCAGGATGGGGCTGTGCTGGGGGCTGTGTAGGCCGGGCAACAGGCATGCCCATAAGTTGTGCCACCTGTGCCTCAAGCTGGCATAGGGGCTTGAGAACAGAGTCCTGGATCTACCTACTCACCACAGTCCGGACGCTATGGAGGGTGAGTGGTGGTTCTCCTCTGGCCACGCTTGCAGAGGGGGGATGGGCCCCATCCCCTGCAGCGCTTTCACCCGCAGGTGGCACAGGGCCACCGGAGGAGGGTCCAGACTGGGCACTAGTGTCAGGTGCACTCACCAGCTGAGGTGGGAGAGGTGGGTCCGCTGGAACCCGCCTTCCTTGTCGTCCTATGTTTTGCATTATGTCATGACAGTTTGGGTTAGTAACATACAATACCATTCGCAATTAGTTGTAACAGCATGCATTAGTATTCCCATTAACCAAACACCCAGATATTCACACCATTGAACAGCGAGCATAACACATGCATAATTTGAACAGCATTACACAGTCCAACAACATTTAGGGTTGATTGATGGCAACAGGCCATCAGGTTTGGATGTATGAACAGGGCAGATGCATCAACGGACATGCAAATATTTATGACCCATGAGGACAAATGTCCAGGGGTGTTAATTGTGATTGCACATACCATTTTCACGTGGAATGGATTATATGTGGTTATAGGGTGGGGTGAAGAAAATATTATTAACACCTTCGAATACCAATACATATGCTGTACATTTCTAATAGCTACATATATATATACACGCTACTGTTCTAACTACAGTTTCCTATATGATAACTACTTCAACTTGGTGATAGGACTGTTACTGCTACATCAATATACATTTTATTGTTATTCATACACGTTCATATCTGGCTTTGTTCAGCTACATCATCCTGCTACATTCGCTTTATATAGCTATAGACAACTGTGGATGTTTGATATTTCAGACAATCATACTATCTGCATATTGCAGACTGAGAGCAACATATCCAGATTTTGGGGTACACATTCCAGCTGCAGCAACACTTTGGACACATTTCACAGTTTGGTTCTACTTGTCACATTCATTTCATTCTGTACTGACTGCAGTATACTTTATACAGGGTTATTACTACTTTATTGGTGGATTCATAACTCTTTCTCACATCCTCTCACTTGTTTTCATTTTACTATTCAGGATGGTACTTACTTCTAGGCTTTATTGACATGTTTTACCTGTAGTTATTACAATCCTTTCCAGCAGTCTCACTTCTGTCATGTTTCGGTATTTCAACAGGGATATATTTCACACGTGTGAGTTGCTCATCTTCTGCAGCTGTACTTTTCAGCCTGCTGCAGGTTGTGCACTATGATATTATAGGTGGGGCATCTTTATTTCAGAATTTATTTCAGACATTTTCATTTTTCTGTTTGGATTTCAGACTGCAGCACACTTTTGTAATCAAGCAATACTTGCAAACACTTTTACACTGTTACTTGCACATTTTATTACTTAGTGACTACACTGCACTCTTTTGCTAACTGTCATACTTTTATATTTCTTTACAGTTACTGGGAGTGGATTACTGACCTGCCTGGTGGCGCAACCACACCAGCCTATCGCCATAGGCTCGTCGGTTCGCAGAACGGACACCTGCAGCTGTAATATAAATGAAGTAATATTGAAATACACATCTCCATAATATCAGCTAATTTAATTTCTTACATACATAATTAAATGTAACTTACTCAGTAGTGGGGCGTTGGGCATTTGCAGGGCCTCCTGGATCCAAAGGTTCAATTGGTCCTGCTTGCGTCTCTTCAGGTCTGCATGGTGGTGACGGACCTGCTCACCATTCCTTGGAATCCCTGTGGCACTGGTGAGATCATGAGCCAACCGGTCCCACTCCTCAGCCCTATATGCTCCCTACAGGACCTGGCCCTGCATGAGTTGGGCCTCATGATTGTGGACTAGAAGCCAGACCATGTATCTGGACTCCTCAATGCCCCACCTCTGTGCTCAAAAGCAACTACCCTCACCTACACCTGACATTCTGGCTGCAAGTCAGTTCTACAATCATTTATGCTGTGTATTCCCACCTATGGGGCTTATATATGCTGTTTTTCCCGCACTTATCTGTGATTGGCCATTTTGGAATTGTATCCACTTCACAAAACCTGCTTTGTCATGCTCCACTTTCTATTCATTCCTATATATTTGCTATTACTGCATTTCTGAGTACAGCTGTTGTAGCTTAGTGGTTCATTACCCTGACTATGGTGCATGCTATCCTGGGTTCAAACCTGGTCACTGCTTTTTATATTTTATGACTGTCTAGACAGGCTAGGGGGTATGTCTGTGAAAAGGCAGTTTTGTTACAGCTTGCTCAACGTTGCTCGCCAGTCAGTTTGTTTGTGCGGTGCGCAGCTCCATGCAAACGGGGTGCGCTGGCTTATGCCTCATTTGGCTGTCAGCACGCATAGTACACTCAGCTCAGCAAGGGGCACACAGTTTGAGCGTATTAAATCACTGCTCAGCTACGGGCACTCATTTTGCACCTGTTAAACCACTGCTCACCTACGGGCAGATGCACTCATCTTGTTAAACTGTAGCTCAGCTATAGGCACATCTGACATTTTTTTATTGTTTTGTTACCTCACATTTCTTCAAAATAAATGGACTATTTCATTACATTTCACATAAAATGTGATTTTATATGTGTACATGTTTGTCAGGGACTTGTTTCATGCTTATTTTGCTAAAAATAAAAATTGGAGGTGTGGGGACTCAAACCATGAATGCCTGCTCTTCAGCTGACATCTCTACCACTATGCTATTGCTTTTTGGCTTACTTTGCATATTTAATTCTTATATGCTTTCCCACTGACTGCTAACTGTAGCTGCGCTACGGGGACGCCCGTGCAAACGAGCGCACTCACGGTTAAACATCTTTACAATTTAAAAAAAATATATAACATGTTTATTTATATATTTTCTGTTCATAGTCTGTGGGGGCATGTGTTGTGTTGTGTTTATTCACATTTCTGTGGACTCTGTCGTGTGTGTTTACTTTGGGCACTTTTACTCTTCTGGGGGTCTGTCCGCTTGCAGGGCTCGGCCTACGGACATGCCCCCTACTGTCTTACATGGACCGTGTTAGACTTAGGTGTGATTCAGCATGCTCTCATGAATATGCAGAGCATGCTGACAACACTCTGTTTAACTGCAGCCTCCGTGTAAGAGTTATAACTCTTACATGGAGGCTTCGTGAATCCTGCCCCTGGTGTAGGTTGTTAATAGAAATAACCATTTCATTTCCAAAATTCATGCATGTTTATAAAGCAAATTCTATTATTCATTCACAATTAAAAACATTACCTGAGGAAAAAAGATATCTATATATATATATATATATATATATATATATATATATATAAGGTAAATGTGAAATAAATAAAGAAAAATGTTTGCAACAGAAATAGATTTTGAAAAAGAGACCCCCGGATTCACTAATCCTCCATGTAAGACTTAATAAGTCTTACTCTGAGGCTGCAGTTGAATGGTTTGACGTCAGAGTGCCATGAATATGCATGAGGGCACGCTGACTCAACCGTAAGTCTTACACGGGCCGTGTAAGAAAGCAGGGGGCGTGTCCGACTGCCGAGCAGTCTAAATGTCCATGCCACTGCAAGTGTTGTAAAACTAAACAAAGCACACACACAAGAGCGAGTCCGCTCAAATGTCCCTGCACCCAACACCACACTCCCTGATATTGTAAAGCCCTATCACAGTTCTAAAACGCAAAACATTAAATATATTTTTTTAAATCCCCAAAATAGCTGCCCGTATTTGCACGTGTGCGCGCGGGTGTGCCCATTATTTAGCTAGAGTTAGCAATTCTGACATGGAAGAGCATAAGAAAGAATGCTAATGCAAATCACATCAAATAGCAATAGCATAATGGTAGGGCGTTCGCACAAAGAAGAGGCATTCACAATTTGAGTCCCACCACTGCCCTTCGTATTTATTTTTTAAATCAGTATATGAAATAATACCTGACAAATATGTTTAAACATGACCAAAAAGCAGTGAAATGGCCAATGTATCAGTGAACAAAATAAATATTTTAAAGGATCCTGATATAAAATTGCCTGCAGTTAAGCAGCACTTCACCCAGCGCAATAGAGTTGCCTGTAGTTTAATAGCACTTTACCTAGCACAATAGAGGTGCCCACAGTTTAATAGTGCTTTACCTAGCGCAATAGAGTTGCCCATTGTTTCATAGCGCTTTACCCAGCACAATAGAGTTGCCCATAGTTCAGTAGCGCTTTACCCAGAACAATGTGTTTGCGCGGATGTGTGCGCCATGCCAACCAGGGCACCGTAGGGCACCGAGGAGCAACGTAGAGCAAAGTTGCTTAAATGCAGCCACACCCCCTAGCCTGTCTGGATAGTATGAAAATAAAATGAATGACAAGATTCGAACCCAGGACTTTGTGCATCAGAAGCAAAGTACAGAACCACTAAGCCATGGCAACATAGGGGAAACAGCCACTATTAACATTCATATACTTACGAATGGTAGTTTAACCATTACTAAGCAGGTCTGCAGTCAGCTGAGAATTGTACAAAATGGCCAATCACAAAAAAGTGTGGGAAATGCGGCATATTTAAGCCCCACAGGCGAGAATACATGCCATAACTGATTGTAGCTCACATCTGCAGTTAGAATGTCTGGTGTCGGAGAGGGAACACGCTTCCGAGTGCAACGTTGGGGCATCGAGGAGTCCAAATACATGGTTTGGCTCCTTGTCCACCATCACGAGTCAAGACTCCTGCAAGTCCAGTTCCAAGGGATGGAGTACAAGGCAGAGGCTTGGAACCGGTTAGCTCGTGACCTCACCAGTGCCACCAGGTGTTCCTCGTACTGGTGAGCAGGTCCGTCACCACCATGCAGAACCAATGGATACAGGAGGCCCGTGGGATGCGGTATGCCCCACAACTGAGTATGTAGCTATGGAATGCAGTATGTAAGAATTGATAATGGAGCATGTATAACGGATAGGTATGTCTCAATATCCCTTCATTTACTTTACAGCTGCAGATGACCATGCTATGAATCAGCAAGCCTATGCTGATAGGCTGCTAAGGCTGCGCCACCAGGCAGGTTAGTGATTATTCTGCATGTATTGTTATATAAAATATGGGAGAGAGCATGAATGAAAGTGTTGTAGTCCAATAATACAGCCATAAAATTGCCTGAATAAGTCCTCTGCATGTACTGTCAGATAAAATCGTCAGAGAGGCAGAAAAAGAGTGTAGAAACCCATTAAGAAAGGTAACATATGTCTGGAATAATATCTCTGCAGGCACTGTTATATAAAATAAGTGAGTGAGCCTGAAAAAAGATTGTTCTAACCTATTAATAAAGGTATTATATGTCTTGAACATGTCTGCCATATACACCGTTAAAACAAATAAAGGAGTGAGCCTGTGGAAAAGTGTGTAATGTCATTAATAAAGGTCTAAAACCCAGAGTGTGTCTGTGCCACAGAGTCTGAAATGTTGTTGTACCCTTGCAATATACAAACAGTACTGTTTGAAAAGGTGCTGCCAACCCAGAGTTGTGCAGTCCCATATAAAGTGGGTGATGGAAGTACTAGTAGCTGTGAAATGTATATACAGTCCTCAACAGGCAATTACTGGCTGGCATGAATAGGTAAACCTGGCACACATGTAACATGGTATTTTTTCCCCAGAAATGTGAGTGTGTGTCAAGAAATGCAGGGTTCTGTACAAATTGAAGTGAAAATGTCATGTGAAATCATCCCAGATATGTAGATAAAGAAATAGAAATGCAATCAAGAAATATGTAGCAGTAACATCTGCATCCTGGACAGTTAGTATGTCAGATATAGGTCAGGCATATATTGAACTAGCCAAACCCAGTACACAACCTAATGTATGGTGGCAAGTGTAATAATACAGGTAGGGGATATACACTTGCAGTCACTAGGAATGTAGTGTGGACTAAAAGGTCATTATAAGATGTTAACCAAGGTTTTTTATACACCCTACTGTATGTGCATAAACCATGCAATTCCACACCTCAATGGGTATGTGTAATCTTAAATATTTGTTGGGACATATGTCCTATTGTTCTATAAATATTTGCATTCACGTTGATGCATGTGCCCTGTTTAAACACCACAATCATGGTGGCCTGTTGCTGCCAAACATCCCTGCATGCTGTTGGAATAACCACTGTGGTTCAATATATGCATGTGTTATGCTTGCTGTTCAACTGTTGTACCCTTGGTGTGTTGGGTTAATGGGAATATTATTGCATGCTGTTACAACTAATCTGGAATGCTGTTTTGCTTATGTTGTAATTAAACACACCTAATCACAGAACGTATGGGAAGGCTGGTCCCAGCGAACCCACCTGTCCCTCCTCAGCCGGCGAGTGCACCTGGCACCAGCAGGTCTGGTGCCCAACCCGGGCTCCCCTCCTCCATTGGTCCTGTGCCACCTTCAGGTGGAAGCGCTGCAGGGGATGGGGCTCATCCCCCCATGCAAGCGTGGATGGAGAAGGGCCACCTGTCACCTTTCAAAGGGTCTGGGCTGTGGTGTGTAGGGAGATCCAGCATTCAGTCGCTGATCCCCTATGCCAGCTTGAGGCGAGAGTGGCTCATCTCACGGGTGAGCCTGCCCATCCTACACAGCCCCCAGCACAGCCACCCTCGGGGCTGTGAAGGTTCAGTGGTGACTGCCCACGGGTGGGGATCTCAGTTCCACTGTTACCATCTGTGGGCTCTTGGGCTTGCGATTTCCAAACATCCGACCCCGTCAATTATGTCACCCACCCCATGTGTCATACTCTGCCCCTGTATGCGTCTTGTCTGTCTTGTCTGTTTACCTTCCCAACCTACCTCCCCGGACATACCTACTTCCTCTATCTCACTTTCCACTCTCACCTGAAAAAAAAAAAAAAAAGGGCAATCTGTACCCACAAAAAAATTATGCCCCATACATAGCTGCCCATTTTGCACACATGTCCATCAGACAAACATGTAAGCTGATAATTAGAATTGGCAGTACAACATACTTTGTTGTCCTCACCCCTCTCCCAGGGGTGGAAGGTTTCAAATTTCACTCCAAATTCATTGCATATGCACAGCTGTTGCTGTTAAAGAAATGGGCAGCTCTGGACCTTCCCTACACCCGTCCTGCACATCCTGAGCTTGTTTACCTACTGTGTGTCCCTCTTTGTGCCCCCTTTTTCACCACATTCTTATCTCCCCATTTTCTTTTCTTTAAAATAAATTAGCGCGGGGGTTAGCAGGAGTAAGCACTTTTAAGCAGTAGTTAGCGGGTTTGCACCAGTGTTCGCATGTGTGCGCTTAGCTAAGCATCGCTAAGCGTTGCGCAAACCCATGCAAACCCACTTACAACTGCTGAAAATTGCCTTAGTCACTCTATGGCAGGTCCCTTGTACTGCTCAGCAGCAAAATAAAATACCCCTGTCACTCTTGAACCCCAGACCTTGGACTCACAAAACTGCAGGAAGTACCACTAAGCCACAGCAGATATACAATAATGTGGTGCTGAAATAAATATATCATGCATTACAGTGAGTGAATGTAAAGGGTGAATAGGAATGGCATAACACAAATCTTGTTCTGTGGCCCTTAACCAGCAAGTGTTGTGGAATTGCGTGACATGATTGTGAAAAGAGAACCAGCCATGCTAGTAGGGAATAATGTTACAGTAGCACCTTACAAACCCCACATAGTATCAGAGCAGGATAAACACTGGCATATTTGAATAGGTCAGAGGCCAGACCTCCCAACTGTGACTGATTTAAAGGGATGTCCCTGATTTGCAAACAAATGTTAGCTGTGCCCCTCTGACTCCCTGTGTAATGTACTAACAGTAGGCAGAAAGGTGGGGAATCTCACTTAATGAAAAATGTCAATAAGTGAGAGTAGACACTGCTTGCATGTCAGAAAAGGTGTAGTAATACATATGCTCCGAATCCCCCAAAGTCTCAACAGCAAAATATCTGAAATATATCACCGGTGTATCCCACTTATATGTACCTTTCCCTGAGGCTGTTCAAATGTTTACCTGAGAGTATCTGAGGCCTGGAAGTGTCAGAAACACACAGGCATATCAGCTTGTCTGCTGTTACACACTCAGCAAATAGCTGTAGAATAAATTCCACAAGCATGCCCGTATGTAGGAGTACACCACAGAAATATCAAAGGATGTAGCCATGTACTGCTAGCAACCACCTGTGACAATGCCATTGTTCAGGTGCTGAAAAGACTGGTGTGGTGCACAGTCAAAGGATACTAGGCTAACCTCTGTCTACCATCTGGATATGTCCACAGGTGGGAGCTACTGAGACAGACTGCTAGCCTTTATAGACTAACAGGTACACATCAACTGTGCATGTTCAGCAAGATAAACAGCACACAATAATAAATAATGCTCTCCGCAGTTTTGCACCCCTACCCAAAAGTACCATATACCTGTGTAGTCAGACACACCCACGGGTGTAGGTAGGCATACACAGTACTGAAATATGTCCAGTTGTCCTGAGCAGACTGTGCTAATGTCAACAAAAACAAACCACAAACTGTTCAGAAGTGAGTAACGTACTAATGACAGTATAGCAGTTCACAAACAGTGCATGTGCCTGATATTCATAATTGGTAGTACAACATACTTAGTTGTCCTCACCCCTCTCTCAGGGGTGGAAGGTTTCAAATTTCACTCCTAATGTATTGCATATGCACAGCTGTTGCTGGTAAAGAAACGGGCAGCTATGGACCTTCCCCACACCCATCCTGTACATCTCGAGCTTGTTTCCCTACTGTCTTCCCCTCTTTGTGCACCCTTTATCACCACATTCCTATCTCCCCATTTACTTTTCTGTCAAAGAAATGAGCGCAGGGGTTAGCGAGAGTAAGCACTTGTAAACAGTAGTAAGCGGGTTTGCACCAGTGTGCGCATGTGTGCGCTTAGCTAAGCATCGCTAAGCATTGTGCAAACCCGCGCAAACCCGCTTACAACTGCTTAAAATTGCCTTAGTCACTGTGTATGACAGGGCCCTTGTACTGCTCAGCAGCAAAATAAAATACCCTTGTTAATCTCAAACCCCACACCTTGGACTCACCAGTCTGCATGAAGTACAACTAAGCCACAGCAGATATACAATAACTTCGTGCTGTAAGAAATATTTCATGCATTACAATGAGTGAATGTAAAGGGAGAATAGGAAAGCCATAGGAACACATTGCAATAACTACAGTTGTATGCCAGTTAATTCTCTAATTCGAAAATAAAGTACATACTCCCATGTATCCAGTGTTAGCATTAGGAGATGTGAGTAAACCTACACACTGAGAAGAGTGTACTGGAAGAAGCAACAGTCAGGTTTCATTACAACATGCATATCACTGGCTACAACCCTAGCTTCAGATATGAGACATATACCAACCTTCTGACTGAGACAACAGTGTCCACAGCAAACAAGCATGGGCCCCACCTTACACAACTGAAAGGGCTACGCCTACCTAACCTAGCATTTTATAGCACTGTCCTGCAATCACAGTGAGTACTGCAATTACCACACAACAGGCTGCATGCAATTACTAAATGGTAGGCACCAATTGGTGCAGAGGCCATCACATGCACATGTGCAGATACCTAGAAAAGCAGCCTGTACTTGCTGTCCACACATGCAATAATATTGCACCAACTGAGAGAGAGAGAGAGAGAGAGGGAGAGACAGACAGACAGAGACATAGAGACAGACAGACAGACAGATGGAGACAAACAGGCTGTAAGAGACAGACATTGAAAAGAAAGACCAACACACAGAGGAAACCAAAACCAAAAAAAAAAAAACAAAGCAAAAGCTACAACAGACGGAGGTGAGGAATACAAAGGTAAGGTATGTAACAGATATGTATTTGCAGGCATCCGAATGATGTGTCTGAAGGGTACTCTACATACTGTGAATCATCCATATGTGGCAGCAGTCCGTATCTATATGTATATGCATATGTGCATAGGGCAAGGGACATACTGCAACTGTTAGTGAAGGCTGGACATATATATGTTGTTGAAGGTTGCTATGTGCACAAATGTATGTAGGTTGTAGTGTGTGGCATTGCAGACAGCAAGCAGTGCCAGTATATGTCATGTGGTGGTTAAACACTGTGGGGCTGAGCTACAGGCAGTGAGGCCTGCTACAGCTATATGGCCTGAGGAAAGCAAAATGCATTCTGCACAATGCTGTGCAATATTATTACATAACCATATGTCTCACAACTGTTGCATAATTGACATCCCCACCATGAAAGGTGGGCAGTATATGTGCCTATATGTGCATCTATATGTACAGCAATGGATGTATACATGTATGTGTGTGTGTGTGTGTGTGTGTGTGTGTATATATATATATATATATATATATATATATATATATATATATATATATATATATATGTATATATATATATATATATATATATATATATATATATATATATATATATATGTATATATATATATATATATGTGTGTGTGTGTGTGTGTGTGTGTATATATATATATATATATATATATATATATATATATATATAGAGAGAGAGAGAGAGAGATAGATATATATACATATATACATATATAGATATATAGATTTGGATATATATAGATATATACATATATACATATATAGATATATATAGATATATATATAGATATATATATAGATATATATGGATATATATAGATATATATATAGATATATATGGATATATATGGATATGTATTGATATGTATAGCTATGTATAGATATGTATATATATATATATATATATATATATATACTTATATATATTTCTTCTTCTTCTTCTTTCGGCTTTTCCCAGTTAGGTGTCGCCACAGCGGATCACCTTGTCTGCTCATGATTGGCAGTGGAGTTTTACGGTGTCGAGTTGCCAGCCCGGCACCCAACCTTCCACAGAAGGCACACACACGCCCACACTCACACCTAGGGCCAATTTAGAGTGTCCAATCCACCTGCAGCATGTCTTTGGGATGTGGGAGGAAACTGGAACACCCAGAGGAAACCCACGTGACCACAGGGAGGACAGGCAGACTCCGCACAGAAGGCACCCATACATGCATACATACATATATATATATATATATATATATATATATATATATATATATATATATATATATATCAAGAAAGAGAGAGAGAGGAAGACACGGGGTCATATGTACTGCAAAAGGTGCCTGTTGACCAAGGCATGGACTGAACACCAGTGTTGGTACTGCAGTGCCATACTCCATTCCAAAACACTTTAGCCAGTAACTACCACATAAGTGGTAGCCTGCCTAACACTGAAGGTGTCAGAAGGGTACATGGGACACAGGTGGACAGTAGCCTTCCCTTTGATAATCACAGTGCCACACTAGTCTTGTACTCTGTCTACGTGGTACGTGTCATCACAAAAGGTGTGTCATCTAGGGAAATATAGGCAGTGTTCCCCTCTACTCATCACAATGCCCCATGTGGTATGTACCTCACATGACAACTACAGCAAGTGGAAAGGCCACAGACATACCTCACAAAGAGTAATACTGCCCTCAAACACATGCCCTATGCAGACTGACTCACAAAAACACAGCTAGAGTGCGTTTCATACTGCCCACCCAGAGGTTACCTCTGCCAGACATACAGAGGTATGTCACACCCATAGCAGTCAGCCAACCACCATGTCAACACCTCACAATCCCTCCGGGCTACATGACCTAGAGCCCTAATCCTCGCCACCTCACTAAACAGCACATGCTGGAGGTGCAGGTTCCTATCCACAAATATGCCATACTCTGGACTAAACCACCCAGCATTAACAAACAAGGCTCCTCATTAGCAGATGTCATACATACCCCTGATGATTGTTTGAGAGACAGGTAATATGCCCTTGGAGTCACCTCTGTGTATCCGGTTGACAGGAGCAAGTGAAATGACGTTACATGTGTGTCAAAGGCCAGGGTAGCATATGGCTAGACTGTTCTAGGCCCTAGGACCAATAGTGTATTACCTACCTATGACACAATGCACACACTCATGTACTCAGTGCAATACCTGCTATGTGAGGTGGAATGAGTGTGACAGTG
Organism: Protopterus annectens; assembly: GCF_019279795.1. Taxonomy (NCBI): domain Eukaryota; kingdom Metazoa; phylum Chordata; order Ceratodontiformes; family Protopteridae; genus Protopterus; species Protopterus annectens. The sequence goes on along the minus strand of NC_056736.1, from coordinate 436,126,506 downwards.
AATGTGTGCAAGGTCTGTAAAGGTGTGATAGCTTAGTGTGAGGTTGTTTCTGTCATGGTAGTTTGTGTCCTAGGTGTGAGGCCAGAGAAAGATCTGTCAGTTATTGGGATGCAGACATAGTAGGATGGCATATGTTGTGATGTAGTTCCTTGTGTACGACTGTGGTGTCCCATTGTAGGCTAAAGCAATACATGTATGCTAGTAAGTGGTACTGCTGGTGAATCCAGCTCACATATGAACTTATAGGTTCATAGGTTCATAGGTTCATACTAGGCTATCTGCCCAAGGGCATTTATAAGCCTAGCCCATAGTTATGTGGCTTTCGCCACCCCTTTAGTTTGAATAAAAACTATGCCTATCATTTTTCTGTGCCTCTGTCAAGCAGTGACACTGAAGTAATCCCTGGGGTATATCTGCGATCTCCCATCCATTGGTCAAGATTCCTCTTGAACAAGGCCAGCGAGGTGCTCTGCCTCACATGTACTGGGATTTTGTTCCACAGCATAGGGAGTCTCTGGGTGATTAATCTGTCCCTCCAGCACATTCTATTTATAACCGTGTCAAGGTTTAAGTCTCCCACCCTTGTGGTTCTGAGGGATCTAGATTTTTTGAGGTGAAGCATATTCATCAAATCTGGGTTTGACATGGCCTTATATGTCAGGCACAGGTCACCTCTGAGCAAGCGGTATGAGACTGAATAGAGCTGGAGTTCTTTCAGTCGGGCAGCATAAGACATATTTTTGAGACCCTTTATCCTTTTGGTGAGGAACTTTTGGGGCCTTTCAAGCTGCAGCAGGTGTCTGGTCAGATACATTCGAACGGGCATTGTACTCAATCATAGGTCTAATGAGTGATGAGTACAGGGGACGATGACCTCCCTTGATCTAGATGTGAATCCCTTCATGATCAGGTGGGCGATATAGAAGGTTTTCCTAACTACTTTAGCAACATGAGTGTCAAACGAAAGGCTACTGTCAACTTGGGTCCCCAGATCCCTGATGACTTTTTCTGTGCTCAGTGGATTGCCACCTATATGGTAGCTAGGGGTAACCTTGTTTTTCCCGAAGGGTATGACTATGCATTTTTTGGCGTTTAACTTCAGGCCATGGCTCTGGCACCAGTTATCCATTTCTGTGAGGCTCTTCTGGAAGATATCTGTGTCAGATGTGTTTTCGACTATGGCCCAGTTTGCAGTCATCTGCAAACTTTGTCAGCCATAACCCTCCTGTGTTTGCTTGTACTTCAGAAAAGTAGATGCCGAACAAGAGTGGACCCAGGACTGAGCCTGTGGGACACCACTTGTGACCGGCTTTGAGTCTGACATGGCTCCAGCAACTCTGACCCTGTGGGTTCTGTCACTTAGCCAGTTTGCAACCCATCTTGTGATGTATGGGTTTACATTCAAGCTGATGAGTTTTTCGATGATACCTGAGTGGGGTATTGTGTCAAGGCCTTTGCCAGGTCGAGGTAGGCTGTATGGACTGCCTTTCCCTCATCAATGGCCTTGGTGACTGTCTCAAAAAGTCAACCAAGTTTAAGAGGCAGGATCTGCCTTTGACAAAGCCAAACTGGGTTGGATCCAAAGTCTGCAAGTTCCCTATGTCTTTATTTATGAGTTCCATTATGATCCTCTCCATGGCTTTGCAGATAAGGCTTGTCAAGCTAATGGGGGGGTAATTTCCAGGGTCTGTGGAGGCACCCTTATGAAGTGGGACCACAGTCGCCGTGCGCCACTCCTTGGGTACGTATCCTGAGGTGAGGCTAAGATTAAACAGCTGTCCTAACTGTGGGTTTAATTCCTCGTTGAGTTCATGAAGCACACAGCCGGGACACCATCCGTCCCATGGATGTTGTGTTTTTGCCTTAGTGAGGGCAGTTCTCACCTGGGCGTTGGAGATGTTTGGGGGCTACAATCCTCTGGAATAGATATCTCTCCTTTGGGGAGGGGGAGTTTGCACTGAACCTGTCAGCCAGTATGTTAGCAATGTGTGTAGGTTCAGTAATTTTCACATCATTTTGAACTAATTCTGAGCATATCTGGGAGTTTCCTCCTAGGTTTCTAACATAGCTAAAGAAGGCCTTATGATTGTCTTTAGAGTCCTTGGTGATTTTTCTCTCAAAATTTGCCTTGGATGATTTTATGAGAGCTCTTAGTTTTTACTTATAATGATCAAAGGTGTCTTACCTTTCAAGGATTTTGCTCTATCTTGTAGTAGCTTCCTCCTTTTGTTGTAGAGCTTGTTTATGGCTGGGGTCCACCAGACTGGACGCTTGCCTTTGGTACAGAGAGTCTTAGTTTTGTTTGGTATTGCCTGATCCATGCAGTCCTGTAGGTGCTGGTAGAAGGCATTTGTAAGTGATTCAGCGGTTTGAGTAATGTTTACCACTGGCTCAGGGGCCTTAAAGGAGACCACACTAGTTTTTAGAAGTGTGAAATCGGCTTTTGAGAAGTTTTTCACTGTGGTCTTTTTGTTTCAGGTGGGGCGGATGAGGACCTCCAGCGAGATTAGTTTATGATCTGATCTCACCAGTGAGGGGTATACTTCGGTGTTGAACATTTTGATCCCATGTTCGTGATGATGAGATCAAGTATGTTTTCTCCTCTTGTGGGATGGTGACTAGTTGTTCCATGGCATTTGAGTTTATGAACTCCAGGAATCTTTGGGTTAGAGTGTTTGGGCTTGAGTAGTGTTCCCAGTCTATATTAGGGTAGTTGAAGTCACCTAGTATGATGGTGTTTGGAGATACATTTATCCTCCAATGTTTTCAGGAAGGCCATGTGAGGTTCCTGAGTTTGAGAGGGTGGCCTGTAACATGCTACAAATTGCAGAGCAGTCTTGCCTATGGTTAATTGCACCTGGATGGTCTCCGATGCATCGTGCGTTGCCACCAACCTTGAGGTGTGGGTGTCCTTTATGAATATGGACACCCTCCTTTCTTGGTGTTGTCCGGATTTTGGGGCCGGAACGCATGATATGAGGTGAAACCTGTTAGTGCTGGGGTGCTCTCAGGAGCCTTGAACCAGGTTTCTGTCACAGCACAGACATCGATGTTCTCCATATTGAGAAGGGCCTCGAAAAGTGCATCTTGAGAGTGAGACTTCTGGCATTGAGCAGCATTGCCCTTAGTTTTTTCCTTTTGGTGTTCTAGGGTGGTAGGTTTAGAATTTGAGCCTTGCCTAAAAAGGCACTATGGGGTGGCAAGAGCCTTTGCCAATATCCGGAAGCCCAGGGTGACAGGTGCAAGCCGTCCCTTGTGAAGCAGCGTGGCTTGTCCAGCATGTCATCCCAGGCAGACAGACATTGGATCCCTTTGAATGACACCAGAATTTAAGCCAATTATTAAAGCTGATCATCTTATCACTGTATTGTGGCATCATTCTAGGTGAAGGTAGGATATTGCTCAAGGTCAGGGTCATACCTGCCTGGGCTACATAATCAGAGAGCTCCTCGATGTCCCTTTTCATGTAGTCCAAGGAGGTACGTCTCAGGTCGTTGACACCAGCGTGGACAATGACTGAGTCGTACTTGTACCTGCTGTTGAGAGACCTGAGTGCTTGCGTTATGTGGCGGATTCTAGCGCCCGACAGGCAGCTTACTGTGACCTTCTCCTTACTCAGTCTGGTGAGCGGGACGTCAGTGTGTTTGACTATGGAATCACCAATGACAAGTGTGTCTGGCATTTTGTTTGGCCTTAAGGGCTGTGACTGTTTGACACTTTGACTGTGTGGTCTATGTGTTGCATGTGTTGGGTCGTGAGGTGGTAGTTGTTTGGGTGTCTGCTTTGGTGGCCTCTGCTGTTTTGGTAAATTTTTGATCAGAGCCTCCGAGTATGTCTTTGTGTGAGTATGTGTATGATTTGAAGTTGTGATGGTACCATGTGTGACTGGGTATGTATTGTGTGTGGTTACCTTCTCCTCCTGTCTGGTCTTGCCAGTCCTATGTTGAGAGAGCTCAGCCTCCAGTTTGGCCGTATAGTTGCATCTCTCACATGTATTTGTGTTTTGTGGGAGGAGGAGAGGATTGTCTGTGTACATGAGGCAATTGTAACATTGCCTCAATATTCCCAGGTTCACCAGTTGAGCTGGAGAGGACACTAGCAACTGATCCCTCGACATACTAGAAGTAGTAGATAAAGAGACTTTCAAAGGACTCCGGGAAGTGGGTTTTAGGCTGGTGGGGTACTATCTATAATAAGAGTGCTTTATCAAGGTGCAAGTACTGTAGGAGTAAGTGCTAGGCTTTACAGATAGAGAATAGTCTACTTGGGAATCAAGTAGAGATGATCTTTTCAGTTATAGGATATGCTGGTTAGATCAGCAGTACAGCTCGAGGAAGGTAGTTCTAAGGGAAAATTTGAAGAGTAGAATTTAGATGGCCGAATAGTTAACCTTGTTTCTACCTGAAGCTGTAGGCCTAAACAGCACAGTATGGTGTATGTTCACATTCCCTGGTAACACTGTCTTGTGTGTTTCTTGTAGTTTGCACAGATTACATATCTCAGGCATAGGTATCTGTAAGTAGGGGCATACAGTACTGTAAGGTACACAGGTAATGCTCATCTGTGTCGGCATACATTTGTGTGTTGTATGTATGTCTAATGTGTGTGTAATGATGCATGTACCATGCCCGCAATCACATGTATGTTACAGGGTATGTGTGTGTACCTAGTAACATGTATACTCTGTTACAGCAGTATGCCAGCTATATTAACAACCATGCACATATGTTAGGTAGGGGTATGGCATCAACGACTAGGGTGGTTTACTGGTAATACTGTAAATGTACTTTACATTCATTGCATTGGATGACATATTTCTTCATGCATTAGCTTGATATATACCCCCGTGGCGAGGTTGTGCATTGTATCCCAAACAGTGTGCAGAGTACTGGTGTATACTGGTTTGTTATATGGAGTGTGGCAAGCACTGTCAGCCAGTTGTGGGTTGAGCACTGATATGTGGTATTGAATGTGTGTATCCTCTGACAGACAAACAGATGCTATATATGGCAGTTAAGTGATATCTGTACTTAATAATGTTAAGTGTGCCACATGACTTGCTCACACATATTGTTTAATTGCCTTCCAGGGCTATGGCTCATCAACACAATCCATCCTATACAGCTGCGAAGGAACAGGAAATGCATAACAGCCTGGTGCAGCACTATACACTACTGTTTTCCAGGGCCAGCCAGCACCAGCATGAGCGTACTGCACTGTGGCAAGATCTTGATCATCAGGTAAATGACATAGGCATGCATAACCGGACATATGAGCAGGTACGCCATCACTGCAGTGATTTAATTAGACATGTCTGGTGGCGGGCATCCGATATCCATAGACAACCGCTTGCCACAGGTGGTGGGGGTCGCCATACATCCCCCCCTCACCAGAGTGGAGGAGCTGCTCCTAAGCATGGTGGCTCCTGGCCTACAGCAGCAACAGCATCACACATGTGTCATCATGGAGGCCGGAGCCACCCAGCAAGATGACATGGAGCATACAGGTAATATGCCCTAGCTGTAGACTACTGTTACCTGTATTGTTAGAATATGCATATGTGAGATGTGTACTGTGTGTTCATCAGTTGTGCTGCCTATTGTGTGCAATACTGATATTTGGAATAGTATCTGTACACCTGTGACTGTTGACTGTTGTTCTACTGTAGTTTAGCACACTCACAGTAGCAATGCCACAGTTGTGGCCATTGACAAACTGTGTCATCTTCTTGTAGGTCCCTCTGGTGTGACAGCAGGGCAGACGATACATGCTGGTGAGTGTGTTAACACTTTAATATTGGCAATGACGTGTGCATGTCATAGTTGAGGTGTAGGCCATGTACACGTAACACATCTACACATAATGCATGCTGTGCATGTTTGCTGTGAGACATTAAACATCTCAGTAAAGTCAGTAGCTGCCTCAATCACATGCAATGCACAGAGCAGCAGACACATTTGTGGCAACACTGTACTGCACATTGGATATGCATAGTTGCTACAGCTGTACACAACAGAACACATTTATCATACGCAGGACACAAAAACATGCTACATTTGGCATTACCACACACCCACTGTAAGGTCACACTTCAGTATCCCACATGTCATGCACACACACATGATGTACCTCAGGGGTAGAGGCCTATCATGGGGCTGTGCAACACTCTTCAACACATAACACAGTCATGTTAGGCAATGATCCCTATTGGGCACCTCACACACCCATGTACAAAGTGGCTGTGTAATTGTGAATGTAGCCACGGCACTGCAGTTCAGGTACAGCATGCTAGGCATTGGTCTTGCACACATTAGTAGCTGTGAGTGACCACAAGATGCATGATGATGATGGCACAGGGTACTACAACCCATCCAGTTACAGTAACCACAGTACTACGCATAGCAGTTATTGCTGTGCACCTAAATGTTGTGTGTGTGCTTACATATGCCAGTATACACAATATGCACAGCAGTCGCCATCCGAACAGTGTCACATATATGTCTTGGAATGCTCGTGGGTGTATAGGTCACATGACACACATTGGGTATGTGTGGTGTTTAATGCTGCAGTCGTGTAGCATGCCATGCCATGGCTGGCACCGACATATCTGCAATATGTCCCTCACTCACCATAACCACTGTACACTGGCCATGTTGAGCATTGGGATTCCTTCACGTCAACATGCACCACTCATCCCGTGTGTGTACATAGCATGCATGTGCTACACCTGTGCCCACTATTATCTACTATGGACACAGGCACTGTACTCAGACATGGAAATCTATGTGTCACACAGATAACACATGCAGCCATGGCATGTATACCTGTGAGTGATGGTGCACAAGGCATTGTAGAGCTGATAATACTTGCACAGCAATGTTGTGTCCAGGTACATATTGTGTTCCAGGTTCACTGAACAACTACACAGTTGCATCAAAGCCATGTACACTGCCATGAAATAGGGGCGCCTACACTTGCACTGCATGGTCTTGTGCAACACATATTCTGCATGCTGACACGTGTGTGGTGACTGTTTGCCTTGTGATACTGGCACCCACCTTCACCCACTATAGAGTATGTGTTGGATTGCTGGTGTATTTGTGTATGTGCTGTAGTGAAGAGTGTATATATGTGCATGTGTGCATGTGTACATGTGTGCATGCATCATGTGCAGACTGCACAGTGTGTTTCCTGTCTTCCTTTCACAGGTGCTGAGTTAGGGGTGGCCAAAAGCAGCAGGGAACCTGAAGCCACTGCCACAAATAGTGGTGATGATGAGACATGTATTCTGGTACAGGAAGGTTTGACAGGGTCTGTCGTTGGTCCGCCAATTGACAGTACACAGCGTTCAACCCCATCTATGCACACACTCATACTGTCAATACATCCCTCATCACCAATGGCCATAGGCGAGGGACAGCATACAGTTGGCATTGACCAGGAGAGTGTGGTACCCATGGCACTTGCATCCCCTCACAGCAGCCATAGCCAGATTCCTGGAATGGTACCACATAGGCGGAGGTCCAAGGGTTCTCAGGGGAGCACCGCTGGTTGTATTGCCCCTGGCAGATGTGCCCTCACAGGTCTTACAACGTCCAGTATGTTCCAGGCTGTAATGCAGGCTCAGGCACGTATGGAACGGTCCACCAGACAGGGACTTAGGGCGCAGAGGGCCCATTACACTGCTATCAATGACAGCATCCGTGACCTTGCCAGTGCCATCTGGAATTACACCGAGGTCATTGATAGATGTTGGGGCGAGACAGTAGATGCCCTCCACAATATGTCTTCCATGAGCCAGGACCATGCAGGATGGTTGCGACGTTGACACGGATGCTTGCCAGCAACAGCAACAGCTGGCAGTGGTCGCGGATGGCCCACAGTTCACATCCACTCCCGTAGTGGCAGTACCAGCCCCAGCCATGCTGGGGCTGGCCTGTCCATTGACCGTCCCAGTAGACCACTTGCACATGGCTCTGGCCAGTCCCAGCAGGGACGTGGGTCCTGTCATCATACCTCTGCCTCTGATGACAGCACCCAGTCGGGGTTGGTACCCGATACTGTCTGTAGTACCCCTGCCAGGCACAGGTACTGTGTCCATGGCCAGAGACAGTGATCTGTACAGCCTAGCAGGTACAGTCTGTGGCTGTCCCACAAACTACAGTATATGGCAGCCACATGGTGGAGCTGTGTGCATGCAGACACACACACATTAACCAAACAACTAGGGCTCACACACACACACACACACACACACACACACACACACACACACACACACACACACACACACACATTACATCAACGTTGGCCCATGCTGTACTGTTGTCCCACTCACACACACACACACACACACACACACAGACACACACACACACACACACACACACACACACACACACACACACACACACACACACACGCACACACACACAGACATGTCGATCGGATGGGTCAATGTCAGGCTCTGGCAAACAACAACACACCCTTTGCATAGGATGATACCTGTGTTGCCTCCTGTCATCTGTAACATTGATGCAGGAACAGGCTAACATGGTGCTGATGCACAGGGTGACATTATAGCAGTGTAGCAATATTAGCAAGTTGTCAACAGGAAAGTGTAATGACATCCTTGTAGGTATGTCTGAGCAGGCATTATGCATCAAAGCTCTGATTGTCAATGTAGCATTGTTTACACCACTGTTAGGTCTGAGTATGTATTGTCCACCCATGTGCCACTTGGCTGAAGTGTAATGTGTTGCCAGCATGTGTTAGTGAGTGGACAGTACGTGTGTGATGTGTGCAGTACATTTTAGCAAGTGTACATCTGTGAACATGGTGGGTGCACACTGTCTGCACGTACGTGCATGGTGGACACATGGGACATGTTTCATACCCTGTTGTAGACATTGTTAACATCTCATAGTAACTTTCAATGGCCAGTATGCATTCTACTACAGTTATGTACTAACATGGGTCCACATGTGTGTATGACATGGGTTGACACTATGCTGTGGGTGATACTGTTAATATCTGTCAATGATTTGCGGTCTGGTAGTATACTCAACCTCAACAGCATGTCTATAAGCAATCATTGGATGATGTCCTGACAAATGACACACAGTTGTAGGGAACTCAGTAGCAGTTGGATCCTTCCGGTACTATACTCTAACACTAACCAGTGGTATTGACCACCACCCATTCCTGAGACCACACCTGTTTGGCATATAGCCCCCTTAGGTACATGCAAACACACTGGGGATGTGTCCATCCACATCTGGAAATGCATGCATTGGCCTACAATGCATTCCCTGGATGGGACGCATATCCTACACAAGGGTATCATACAGACAGATACCTGTTGTATGATACATGCTGTATAGCAGTAAGCCGGCTATGGCATAGTAATTCACATTTACTATACATACTATCCCATCAGTACCACATCGATGGTAGACCTCAACATGTATGTTGGGTACCAATGTGTACATACAGCCTCGTTTTATGTCATGTGTCCCTTGGTATCCACATATCCATAGGTATTGTGGAGTCCCTCGGTGTATCACATAAGACATTAGAGGCCTGAATGCATATCCACAAGGCAGTTGTACACCTATACAGACTGTCCATTATTGCCAGTCGTTGTTGTGTATGAACATGTCTAACATATACCCCAGGCATATACCCTCACTCACACTACTCTTTAGTAACTGTCATGGGTGTGTGTGGCACAGATGACCTTGGCCTCAGATCACAACTGTGGATGGCCTTGTCACATACATACATACATATGTGACCTATGATCTGAGAAGCAGCAGCACAACCTGCCAATGGAAACAGATGTATTCATGTAGTATGCAGGCTTCACACCTATGTACTGATTGAGGGGACATGTACACATATATATTTGCCACGCAGATACCTGATGTGTGCAATGCACTTACTGTTTTAATCATAATATGTCCTTCCATAGTAAAACCAAAACCCACACCGCATTGACACAAACACTGTCAGTGCTTGCAGGATTCAAACCCCTACCTAGCTATGTTATGATACTAGACAGAGAGACGCATTAACATGGCACGCTATTTGTTTTACTGGCTGGTTTCCCTTCTCCTGCTGTATTTGTAGGATGGTGACATCATCAGACTTTCCAAAGAGGAATGTGCCTCTTTTAGTGAGTTTTCCCAGTCTCCAAAAAGGGCACTCCTCTCAAAGGAAACTGCACACATATACACCCCCACATAGTCAGCGTTTGCAGGATTCAAACCCCTACCTAACTATGTTAGATACTAGAGAGAGAGAGAGAGAGACGCATTAACACAGTGCGCTATTTTCTTTATTGGCTAGTTTCCCTTCTCCTGCTGTCTTTATAGGATGGTGACATCATCAGACTGGACATGGTGATGTGTGTGCACTTTGTTTTATGCCATTCCAGGAATGGTCCATGTGAGTCAGCAGGTGTCAACAGCTTGAACAGGACCTCATAATCCTTACCTTGTGTGATCTATCTGTGGACACATTGCCATTCCTTCATATGTCAACACATATTTATGCACAGCTTGTTGGTTTTGTGGATACTACATGTGTCTTGGATGTTGATAAAGGGCTATTCAAAGTCTATGTGAGACATGTGTAGCTGTGTTCAGTGATGTACGTCCTGGGTGGCTGCCTTGCAAACAGTCTAACATGTTTGAGAACCATGATCCGCACATGGACGTACCACAGTTGGTAGGGTTGTGTGTATGTCAGCTTCAATAGCTCTGTTTATGACTTCAACCATGATGGACTCCATGACCTTGCAGATCAGACTTCATAGGCATACTGGACTGTACTTCCCATGGTGTGTTGTGCACCAACACTTGTGGGGAGTGCCATATGTTGCTGTAACACATTCAATGGTTCCACATCTTGTGTAGGGGGTGAGGCTTAGCTGACTGTTCAGGTGCAGGATCTGTTTGTTCTGTAGTTTATGCATGACACATATTGGGAATCAATGTATTCCACTTGCTGCCATGCTTTTGCCATTGGGGGTAACTGTTCATCCATTCTACATGTGATATCTCCTGGTATGATGATATGGACTATTGTCAGTGGGAGGTGGGTATGTATATACTGGCCTGTCTGTCAGGATGTCGGCATTGTCAGTCAGGTGCAGTTGGCCCCGACTCAGGACATATATGGGTGTACATTGCCTTTTATGACATAGCTGAAGGAGGTGTCATGATTCAGTCTGGACTCCTTCTCAGCTACTCTTTACAAAACACCAACGAACCTGAGCACTAATCCCTGTTATACTCTTTTACACACTTAACACCCTACTGATCCTTTGTGATCAGGCTACAGAGTATGCCATCATAATATCCTGGCATGTCCAGGGGTCGGTTTTGTGTGTACTCTCCAGTCTAGCTGGTGAATATTGTGATGTTGACACAATGTCACATCTGCCTCATGTACACAGACAACCCTCTCCTCCTCCCGACAAACTCAGATATATGTGTGAGATGCACCTATATATACATACAGGGTGCTGAACTCTCTCCACCCATGACTGGCACATTCTATCAGGTGGTGAAGGTAACCACACACACCACGTATCAGTCTCACATATCCTCTAGCGACAGCACTCAAACCACATTATCACACATAGACATGCTTGGATGCTGTAAATGAACTCTGCCTAAGCAGCAGAGACCTCCAAAGCAGACACACACACAACTGCTACCCCACCACAATACCCACATATCACACAGTTCACAATGTCAGTGTGCCACACAGTCACTGCCCTTTGGGCTAAACAACACATCTAATACACTTGTAATAGGTGACACTTATTGTCAGACACACTGACGTGCCACTCACCAGCCCAAACAAGGGAATAGTCACTTTGGGCTGTCTGTCGGGTGCCAGGATCTGCCACATAACACATGCAGTCAGGTCACTCCAAAGCAAGTACAGGACTGGCACCATCATTGTCCATGCTGGTGCGTAAAACCTCAGACGTTACTCCCTGGACCACATGACATGATACATGGAGGAACACTCTAATCATGTAGCCCAGGCCAGTATGACCCTGACCTTGTCTAGCATCTTATACCCACCAATTATGATGTCACAGTATACAGACAAACATATCACATTTAACAGCTGGCTAACAAATTGGTGTCATTCATAGGGGATACAGTGTCTGTCAGCCCGTGGTGACATGCTTGACATGCCACGTAGCTTCACTATGGACAGCTTGCACCTGTCACCTTTGAACTTTCAAATGCTGGCTAAGGCTCTTGCTACCACCATAGTGCCTTTCTTAAGCAGGGCTCAAAAGACAAACCCACCGCCATAGACATTACAGGTTAAATGAAACTAAGGGTAATGCTGCTCAACACCAGATGTGTTACCCTCATATTGCGGCCACTCAGGACTCTCCTCAGTATGGAGGACAGCGATATTTGTGCACTAACAGACGCCTGGTTCAGGCTCACTTATGCACAACAGTATTACCAGGTTATGTTTCATACCATGCTTTCTGACCACAAGACTTGGTACAGACAACACAACTAGGGGGAGTATCCATATACATCACAGATACACACACCTCCGGGTTAGTAGCACTGCACAAAGCATCACAGACCATACATATACAACTACCATTGTGCAAAACTGCCTTTCAGTTTGTTGCCTACAGACCACCCTCCCAAACTCAGGAACCACACTCGGCTTTCATGGGAACTATGGAGAATATGAAGGTCTCCATAAACACCATTATATTGGGTGACTTCAAATACACAAATATTGACTGGGGATACTACTCAAGCCCCAACACCCTCACCCAACAGTCGCTACAATTTGTAGACTCATATGCTATGGCACAACCAGTCAGCACAGCCACAAGGGGGAATACATATTGGACCTGATCATCACCAACATGGGGACTCTATGTTCCACACCAGCGATATACCCCTCATTGGTAAGGTCAGAACATACATGTATCTCACTGGACATACATATACCCTCCACACACCCATCCTGGGTAATCTTGGTGAACTTCTCATGAGCCAACGTCTCACTTCACCAAAGCAAGGTGGTATCCTTCAGAGACCCTGAGACAGTGGCAAATATGGCTCAGACTGCTGAATCCTTTACATACACATTCTATGGACACCTAGTGGACTGCATGAATTGTGCTATCCCAAATAACAACAGGACTCACTCCTCCAATGGCAGGGGACCTGTCTGGTAGACCCCAGCCATTAATAAGCTGTACACCGTCAGGAGGAAGCTACTACATGATAGAGCACAATCCCAGATGGGGAAGGCATCTGTGATCTGTACTAGCAGACAGCTACGATCACTCATGAACTTTTCTAAGGGCCGCTTCTACCGGACAATTGCACCAGACACATAGGACTATCACACGGCCTTCTTCAGTTATGTCAGGAACCTGGGTGGACACTCACTGATATGCTGTGAGTTACTGCATACTGACTAAACTTACCCTGAACCCACTGGCATTGCCAACATCCTGGCAAACAGGTTCAATGCAGATGTTTCCCCCCCATCCCCCCTAAGGAGCAACTATCCATACCAACAGAGTGTAACCTTTCTGACAGTAACAGGTGAGTGCTGCCCTCCCCAAAACGTACATCACAGCATCAATGGGACCAGATGGTGTCCCGGTCTGCATCTTACATGAGCTTCATGACAGATGTAACCCTTACATTACAGCACTGTTCAATATCAGAGTTACTACAGGATATGTACCCAAGGAATGGCATGCAGCGACAGTGGTCCCATTCCACAGAGTTGGTACCACAACGGACCACAGACAATATTGCCCTATAAGCCTAATTAGCCTGTTCTGCAAAGCTCTGGAGCGTATTGTCATGGGACTCATACACATAGACATCGGGAACCTACAGACACTGTGTCCTACACATTTCAGTGTTGTTGTGGGCAGATCTTGCCTCTTGAACCTGTTTGTATTCTTTAAATGGTTAACAGGTCCATCAACATAGGGACGGTTGTCCACACAGCCTACCTGAACCTTGCAAAACCCTTCAACACAATAACCCACTGGGCCATTATGCATAGGCTCACCAGCATCGATATGGACACATATCTCACACAATGGATTGCTACCTGGATCAGGGATAGCACCCACATGGTCAGAATTGCAGGTACCATGTCTGACTATACACCAGTTACACATGGCATCCCACACGGCTCGGTCCTGGGACATCTCTTGTTCAGTATATATTTGTCTGACGTCCAGGCTACCACAGGGGGAATATGGCTGACCATGTTTGCACTTGACTGCAAACTGGGTGCCATAATCAACTCTCCAACTGCCACATGCATACTCAAACAGAGTCTCATAGAGATGGATGACTGGTGCCTGAGCCATGGCCTACAGATAAATGCCATTAGTTGCATAGTCATCCCCTTTGGGAATAACAACATGGCCACACATTACCACATAGGTAGTACTCCATTACATACGGTAGGAGTTGTTAGGGGTTTGGGGACATGACTTGTTCGTACTGTCGCCTTTGACAATCACGTTGCCAAAGTGGTTGGGCAGACCTTCTATATAGGCCACCTTATCCCATATGGTTTCACATTTAGATCGAGTGAGGTCATTGTGCCCCTATACTCATCACAACCATGCCTGGTTACAATGCCACATTTGGGGTGTACCTTACCCGACACCTGCAGCAACTGTACTGGCCACAGAAGTTCCTCACCAAGCAGTTCTAGGGACTCAGACAGATGCCCTGCACAGTTCGGATGCAGTAACTCCAGCTCTACTCAGTCGCTTACCACCTACTCGGATATGATGTGTGCCTATTGTTTACAGATATACCCAACTCAGAATTACTGGACATGCTCCACCTCAGGATATCCAACTCCCTTGGAGCTACACACTCCAGGGACATATACCTCAGCACAGATGTTAATACGACATGCTGGAGGGACAGATTCTTATCCCAGAGGCTCCACTCACTCTGGATTGTAATCCCAGTTTCACATAGGCAGAGCCACCCAACTGACCACCTATAGGAGACATCTTGATGACTGTATGGGTGATCGTATGTTTACCCCTGCTAGACAGAGGCACACTAGCCTAAACGTACATGGTCTATCTTGTGTGACCTACTACTCACACGCACAGTGTAGTAATCTGACAGGGTTGCGAATGCCAAACACACTCTGGCTAGGCTTGTACATGCCCTAGGGCAGATAGCCTAGTATCGACCGCTGAACCTATGCTAATGTTCTGGATGTACAATGTTTATTGCTGATACTGTTTGCAGGTCTTTATCGTCTTTGCTTTACCAGTTTCTATGAACAACTTAGGTATCTGCAAAACATATTTGATTATGACAGGGTTCCACTATATTATATATGTGTCTGTTGTCATATAACTGTGTACACAGGGTGGATTCCTGGATAGTGAGAGGTTCCTGGGTTAACACATGCAACTGCCAGATATGTGTGGCCCACTGCTATACTCAGACATGGCCTAAGTGTGTGAGCATGCCCAGTTCAGGATTTCCGTATTTTGTTGCCTGACATTTGTCTCATTTATTCAAGTGTGTGAGCATGCCCAGTGTGACCTTTCAGTATGTTGCTATCTGAGGTCCACTACATTTGTTGATATGTGTGAACATAACCAATATTAACATTTATACTGTGTGTGTTGGAAGTCAGGTTCTGTTCTTACTGCAGGACTCACCTTTGTGTCATAACTCAACAGGGATTATGCTCTGCCTGCAGGGTTTCCATGAGATATTTTGCATAGACTTATCAACATTCCTTCATACAGGCTGACCACTGCAATCCTGTCATGGTTTAGTGGTTCAGTACTTTAACTATAGTACACAGTATTCTGGGTTCGAGGCCCATCACTGCTTTATATTTTTTATACTGAGCAGACCAGACTGCTTAAGGGCCAGTTAAGCAAATATGAGCATGTTGGCTTTTGTTCAGCTATGCCCTACTTAGACCAGGCTTGTCCGACATTGCTCAATATTCACCAGCATTGCTGGACATTGCCCAATATTACTCAACATTGACCACAGTTGTGCTAGTTGATGTGTGCGATTTTGTTTGCATATACTACATGGTGGTAAATGCTGTTTAGCACTGCTTTATATTGCTTAACACATGGCAATCATGCCTCAGGTGGTGCTGCAGGGCTGCCTATGTTGGATGCACATACTACACTCCCTGTACATGTTTGAAAGAAGGTAGTGTGAACTTAGGCATCCCTTTTACTATATGTGCAAGTCAGAGAGAGGTATACTTTCCAGAGTTCCTACTGAGCCAGTGTATGTGCTATGCATTGCCTCTTTGCCAAGGCCAAAGCATACTGGGCACACCTCCTTCTGCCTACTGGGCAGGCTCAGGTTGTTCCTCCTCCGAGTCACTCTCTGCCTGTGATGGCCTTGGCAATGGTGGGGGGCTGTTTGGCCCAGGCCTATGCTGGTCCTGCTGCAGCTGTTTTCGCGGGATCATATTATGTAGCATAGCACATACCATGACAATTTGGGTACATGTAGTTGGTGAGTACTGCAAGACTCCACCAGATGTGTCCCGGCACCGGAACTGTGACTTGAGCAGCCCAAACACGCGCTCAATTACATTACGTGTTTGTGCGTGTGCCTCATTATGGCGTTCCTGTTCAGGTGTGTGTGCGTTTTTGATGGGTGTCATCAGCCACGGCTCCAGTGCATAGCCAGCATCCCCCACTAGGTGACCATGTGGGATGTCCCCATTAGCAAATGTGGTACAGCTGCGTCAGATGCCAGATATGGGAATCATGGTAGCTTCCAGGGCAGCCAGCACACACATTCAGTATTGTGCCCTCGGTATCACACATGACCTGGCAGTTGATGGAGGGGAAGCCCTTGCGGTTGAAGTAGACCCTACCCCACTCGCTGGCTGGTGCTTTGATGCATATGTGCGTGCAGTCTATTGCACCCACTACCTCAGGGTATTCCGCTATTTTCTGGAAGAGATGCATATTGCTGGCCAATACCTCACGGGAATTGGGGAGATATACATGATCACCGACATGTGCTGACATGGCATCCAGGAACTGGTGCAGTACCCTGGATGCTGACGCCTGTGATAGCCCCATCATATCACCAGTTGGTCTCTGGAAGGTACCCGTTGCTAATATTCTTAGGGCAACACATACCTTGGTTTCCACTGGGGTGGGTTCCCCTCTGTTGGTTCTGTGTGTGAGGCGTGGCCTGCACAGCTCAACAATTTGCTGCAGGAGGTCTCTGTCCACTCTATAGCGCTCCACTATCTCCAGCTCATGTAGCCCCTGGTAGGTTACCCTGGGCCTGTACACTCTTCTCCATCTCCTCACTGTGGGTTGTCCAGCAGCATTTTCATTGTCACCACCCTCAGCATGTTGCATATGTCGCCTTATAACAGCAATGGCAGCCCCTAACATTTCTTTGTCTCAGTAAAGCTTTTTCAGTTTTCACCTCTATTAGCTTACTGCAGTGTCTGTTGTGAGAAGCATAATGGACTGCTGTTTGTAGAGTTTTAAGTGCTAGGCTGGGCTGGGCTAGTGCACTGCCTGTGTAATTGCCTGATTCTGATTGTTTTCACCTGCTAGCTCTGCTAGTACTCCCTGGTAGCTTCCTACTATTTGTTGTGCTTCCTTTTTTCTTTCTGTTTCCTCGGGGGGCAGCACCGCACACACCAGCGCAAACACACTTACAACTCTTTAAACAGCCTTATACATGCTTACTCTGGCTTAAACTTGCACACTCGCGCTTACATGCACACTCTGTCTTACTCAGGTTTACAGGCGCGCACACGCACGCATATCTGCTCAGCAAGAAACTTTGGTGTTATCCACAGCATACACCTTCCATTTCTTGCCTTTACCTAGCCTACCTGTTGACACACCTCTTTCCATGATGTGTAAATGACAGCTGACATATGCCACTCTGCTCCAATGAGCTTCAATTCTTTCATACATACCCCACTCGTGATGTCACCTATCTTCTACTCTGTTACTCCCCTTATCCTACTCCTACACTCCACTGACTGTGTTCATTTGCTATGTAAACTTGCGATTCACTATCCTAACCCTCCTTTGCATAGGATTGCCTACTAATGCTTGGTTACATCTCTTAGACTGAGCTTCCCCCCTTAGCAACCTCTACTGGCCATGTTGTCTTCAGCCTGCCATTCCCTTGCGTTGTACATTAACAATGTAAATAAGATCCACATTCGTGGGTTTTAATTTTTAGTTTTCTGTTTTTTTAGAGAGCAGCCCATTTGTGCAGCGCTGCGCTACGCTTAAACATCAGAAATCGGAGAAAAAAAATTATTTTTTTTATATTGCATTGGGAAACATTGCCAATGGCTGTATATTTGGCCATTGGCATGCTTCCTGCACTGGATGCAACCTTTATTTGGAGCTGTCACGGCTCTGTTTTGCTATTTGCAGAACGGTACTCAGTTGTCAACTGAGTACATTTCTGCAAATAACACTGCTCTTACTCGGACAGGTTCGGGTTCAGTGAATCGCAAATCTACCTCATTTGCATGTCTTTCACCTGCAATTGGGGTAATTTGCATATCCCAGCCCTCTCCGTGTAGGAGCCGTTTTAGGAGCTCTCTTGCACGCCCCTGCAGGCTGTTCCTGGATCGCTCGTCGGACATGATGGCTGCATGGAGTCTTACTTTACGCTTAGACTCCATGCAAGCCATCGTGAATCTGGCCCTATATCTATTGCAGGGTATTGTGGCAGTAATGGTGTCCTAGAATTGCCATGCAGTTAAAAAAGTGTCATGTAATTGGGAAGTCTGTTGCCTTTTCTAAAATAATACTGTTGAGTCTATGTTACAAACTGGCATTGTGTATGAAACAGATACATATGTTTTTGATAGAATTTGCATGTTCTTGAATACAAACATAAACATGAACATAAGTTGCAGCAGCCAATAGTCAGGGGTGGCTCGTGCTATAGGACTACAGGACTGCAGCCCCCCTGTCCTGCAGCCCCCCCACCTGTAAAATAAAATTTAAAAATAAAAAAAAAATAAAAAAAAAATAAAAATTCAGGGACTCCACGCATGTGTGCATGGTTCAGAGCTCCAGACTGCTCTGTTAGGCAGTCTGGATAGGAAAGGCAGGAAACTCCGCCCTTCCAGCCCAGAGGTCTGTGCGGTGATGACCGCACAGACTGAAAGGTCACCGGACTGCATCACCTGCAGGAAAGAGGCTACAACCTACTACTCTCATGGGACTAGCCATCTCCCGTGGGAGACCCATGCGCGGGTGGCCGTTTTGTGGAGGAAGACCCATGTGTGGGCCAGGGGATTCATGGATCGGCAGCTGTTTTGTGGACTTAGCAGCAGAGGATTCGCGTTTTGTGGAGGATTCACGTTTTATGGAGGTGTGTGTGTGTGTGTGTGTGTGTGTAAAATGCCCCAGTTGCTACATGGTGGTGGGTAGAGAATAAGGCTTGAACCCTGGTGGCAGGAGCCTGATTTCCTTACCCACCACCATTTGTAAAAACATTGCAGATTTTTCCCTCATACTTGTTCTATTCCTCATAAAATCTGTGGTTTCTGTATTTGTGTCCTTGCAAAGCAGGTAGTGCATTGGTGCAGTGGTAGCATTGTTGCCTAACCACTACAGGGTCTCTGGTTTGATTCTTGGATGGGTTGCCTTACCTTTTCTGTGGAGTCTGTATGCCCTCCCTGTGTTTGTTTCCTCTAGTGTCCTCCCATCTTACAAAGACATGTGCTTGTCTGGAGTGTTTCTCCCTGGGCCTCTGCTAAAAATTAGCTTTTGTTCCAAGTCAGACTTTCCTGGTTAATAAATGTTAAAAATGACACGCATTTGAATATCAGACTTCATATTCTTCAGAAAGTGCATGGTAACGCAAAAGCTTTTATTCTAGCAATTTTCTAAGTGTATAAGATGGATATTTGAAATTTGTCCCTATTTTTGGGATTGTATTCCCCCATTATTGGCTTCATCCAGATTTTGTGTGCTAAGGTTGAGAGCTATGGTAAGAACTGAATTCACTGAATATGTTTGGGGGCTATATTCCCCCATTACTGGCTTTTTCAGGGTGTTTTTTGCTAAGAGATTGAGAGCTATAGTGAGAACTGAATTCACTGAATGTTTGGGGGCTGTATTTACCCATTATTGGCTTTGTTCAGGTGTTTTGTGCTAAGAGGTTGACAGCTGTGCTATGGTCAGAACTGACTTCACTAAATGGCAGCCATTTAAGTTTCCGTCTTCCTCTTTCACAAAACAGCTGATTTGGCATAGTGGCATGTTGCTCTGACTGTTTTTTACAGGGTCTAGGGTTTAAGGCTTGGCAATGAAATGTATGGTGGTAACACAGCATTTTATTCTAGCAACTTTCCAACATTATACAAGCAATGTTTAAAATGTGTCCCTGGTTTTTGGGCTTTTGTCCCCCCCACAATACACTTTGGCTTTTTCCAGATTTCTTTGTGCTGCAAAGTTCAGAGATACAGCTGAGTGAGTAGATTTTACAAGAAGCTGAGAGCTGCAGGGGAGCAAAAGTTTAGTGCTGCTTATGCTGGGTCTGCTTTCCTTGTTAGTAGCACAACAGGTAGTATGCTTGCTTTTGATGCAGAAGGCTCTGGGTTCTACTCCCACAGTAGATAGATGCATTGCTGATATTGTACTTTGCAAAGAGGGTGGATACTGCACTCCTTTTTGGTGAAGATACCTAGTAACTATGAACCTGTTATCAGTTTGCCATCCATTCCCTATTGCAATATTGCTAGCTTATCATTTTTTTAGTGTAAGATGGGCAATTTATTCCTCAAGGTAACAAGCACTTTATTTGTAGATGAAACAATTCAATACAAAGTTGTTTGCTAGCAGCAGCCTCTTCAGTAGTTACAGATCTCTTTAATGTGGAATTATTTAGATGACTTTTACTTCAGAGATTGTGCATATGTACTAATACTGGTGGACTGTATAAGTTTGAGTAGACTTTTATGATGGAAATGTTCTGAATTGGGCAGTTTTATCATTACTGGTGCATGCATTTTGTTTCATTGTTTACTGGAAAAATTTAAAACACCCTCTAAAACTGTACTGTATTGTACAAGGAATATAATTAAAACAATCAGGAAGGTGTATGAAAGAGCATGTGTATGTTTCGTGTGCAAGGGGCCTGTGATTTGAAAACAGCCCAAACCCAAAGTTAATCTGCCACTGGCAAAATAAATTTTCTTTGAATGTGGGTTTCAATGCTGTTTCAGTGAATGTGAGTTTTCAAGGGCAGAGAAGTTTTAATGCTAAGTCTGTTTTCATTGTGAGACTGCATTGCTTTGTTTAGCAGATATGATATCTATTAGTGTTTGCGCTGTAAAATCAAAATAAAACTTTCAAATGAAGTCCAAATAATCGCAGAAGTAAAGCAGTATGCACATTGGTGTTTATGGTTTTTGTTTTTCGGCTTTTCCCGGTTAGTGTTTATGGTAAATGGGGTGAAATAGCCAAGTAGTGGTTCATTGGAATGGCTGGAGGGTGGGAAGCTCCATTCGACCATGATTTTATGAGGGGGGAAGGGCAGCAAACTCAGACAGCCCCAGCTGAACTATACCTCTCAACTGTTCAGATTTTTGCAGAATGAAGAGATTTTTGCTTCTTATTTTTGGTTTGTTCCTCATAAAATTTGTGGTTTTCTGTCAAATCATTTAGGAATGAAGTCACTAAATAATGACAGACACTGAGCTTTAGACTTCATAACCTTCAGAAAAATGCATGCTAAAGCAAGACCTGTTATTCTATCAACTGTCACAGTTTATACAAGAGCAATTTTTAGTACTGTTTATATGTTCCCCCAATATATTTGGCCTTGTCCAGATTTCCTGCATTAACAGGTTGAGAGGTATGTGCAAATAAATTGCTTTATAGAATTAGGCATATCCAAACCTCTCAACTTTACCCGAATTTGGCTCAAAATGTTGCTCTTCCCCTAATAATCTCTCCGCAAAATGGCAATTTTGGAAGAAAACATGGAGGGTTTACAATTAATAAATAACTGTAATAATCAGTTATAGATTGCTTTTATTTCAGAAATGCATGTAGATTCTTTTATTTTGTCAGCTGCTCAAGTTAGCAGTACTAATATTAAAAAGTGTCCCTTCTTTGCAGATTCCCAGCTGTATTGTGTGGCTATTTTATATTTTTGAATCTCATTTTTGGTCCATTTTTCATAAAATTGTGTTTTTTTTGGCAAATTAGTGGCAAATCATTAAAGACTGAAGTTAGAAAATAATGACAGACATTTCAGTTTCAGATTTCATACCCTTCAGAAAATTCATACAAATGCAAGACCTACTATTCTATTATCTTTTTAAGTTTATAAGAGCAATATTTAAAAATTGTCCTTATTTTTGGGCCTTTGTCCCACTTCTATGTATGGCTTTGTCCAGATTTCTTGCTCTGAGGTTGAGAGGTATGACAAATGTGTCAGGGCCATCGCAGTCAGCCAGAGACATTTCAAATTGTGACATACTTGTTACACCCCACTCCCCTATGTAGTGACTCTGGATGTGTCCAAGCAAGGCAAGGAACAGTTATGCAGTGTAAATGTGCAGACTATCCCCCCATCCAAGGTAGACACAAGTACTACAATGGCTTTTCATCTGTCCTTGATTTTGCAGAATGTTCTGGTTTCTGTCATAGTTTTCTACTGTTGATTTATGCTTATTATTCAGAAAGTGCTTGTTGCTCTGTGTTTAAGTAGCAATGCTTTAACGACCATCTGGTAAGCTTGTCTGAGATTGTAAGATGCAAGTACATTTTAATAAGCGTACTGTTAACAAATTGCCAACATTGAAAGCCTTTCTGTTGTTGCCATGCAGAGAATACTTACATAACTAGATAACATATAAGCCTTGGGTATTGAAATGCATGTGACAGTATTTGTAATAAAGGGCAGGATTGCATTATTTTAAGAGCTCATTACAGGCTTTACCTGCAAACTAATAAACGTAGAGGTGCAATAGTGCTTCAAGAAAAACAGTTGAACCAGATAAGAAGCACTACTGTTGCGAGTCCAAAATCTTCTTTATTGAGACAAAAATTAAGCGCTTTCATCAGTTTAACTTGACTTCATCAGAATTTAATTAAAACACATTAGGAGACCTTTTTTATACAAGTACCTTGTTTGTAATTGGCTAATTTTTCCTTTCATTAATTGAACAAACAGATTAAAACAATTGAAGTTAAGAGAGCCAATCAGTTCATATAAAACAAACAAATAAATAAAATTTATGTTTTAAAACACTCTGTTAATGACCAAAAAGATATACATTTTTTTCTTTCTTTTTGAAAAAACACATAAATACATTCTGCCCTTTCCTTTAAAACAGGGACCAGATTTAGATGTTCATTTAAAACAGGGGGGAAATTTGCTGCAAGCCTAAGTTGCCACATTAATTCCATTTTTTGCAATATATTTTGCCAGTCTCCACCCCTGGCTTCTAAATTAACTAAGTCTAGAATGGCAAACTTGAAGCCTGTGTAGTTGTCACATGTAATACTGCGTTTATACAGGGCGTTTGTATCTTTTTTTATTTTTTATGTCATACAGGTGCTCATATATTCTTGTCTTAAAAGACCTCTCTGTCTTCCCAATATAATATGAACTGCAGGTGTTACACTTAGCTATATACACTAACTTATTGGAATAGCAGTTACCTCTCCTTGGGTAAACCACACTGTCATTCTGATTTTCCAAACAAATCCTCTTTTCCTGCAAAATATAAGAACAATAATTACATCTCTCACAGGGTCTAGTGCCATTAGTTGTTTTACTGTGAACAGGATGTTTGGGTCTATTTTCCAAAATTCTTTTAATGTTGGACCCAATTTTGGTGGTAAACACAGGCTTTTCCCCCACCACTTGGTATATATCGTAATCAACTTTAAATATACTCCAATTTCTATATAAAACATTTTTTACTTGCTGATATAAAGGGCTGTATTGTACAATACAAGTCTGTTCATAATTAAATTCACTTGATTTTTCTAAATTCTTCCCAAAATGTGGGTTTTTACTTAAGCCCTTTCCTAATAATGGGGTGTATTTTTTCCCCATTCTACATAGACTTCCTTGAGTGTCTGATCCACTAATCCCAAAGGGTAACCCCTTTCCAAAAACATGTTTTTTAGAAATTCAAATTCAGGTAGAAGGTCTTCCAATGAGGAGGTCATTCTAGCTACCCTGATAGCCTGTCCTTTAATGATGCTCCTCTTTTGGGATAGGGGATGATGACAATTGAAATGTAAATAGTTATTACAAAAAGTTTTCTTGCGTTATATTTTGGATATAAATTTATCTTTATCTTTAGTGATTAGTGTATCCAGATAACTAATTTCATGGGGGTCAAAATGAAAAGTGAATTTCAAAAATTCCGTCGTACTGCTAAGGTATTGGATGAACAAAGGAATACTATCTGCTGTCCCTTTCCACAAAATAAAAATATCATCCAAAAACCTGCAGTAATGGGATATACTGTCATAAAATGTACTCCTAAACACATGTTCTCTCTCCCATCCCAATAATACAATGTTTGCATAGGTTGGGGCGCACGCTGCTCCCATTGCTACACCCCTAACCTGTTGAAAATATTCACCCTCGAAAAAGATGTAATTATTTTCCAGGATAAGCCCCATTATTTCACAAATTAGTTTGACCGCATCACAGTCCATTTTCAACAAACTGTATAGTGTCTCTTCAAAGTAAGCTAACCCTTCCTGTTTAGGAATACAGGTGAATAAATCTATTACATCAATAGTAACAAGATAGCCTTCTGCACTCCACAAATCATTCTTGAGTTGACCAAGAAAATCCCAAGAATCCTTTACTAAATGTGGACACATGTCAACTACATGCTTGATTTTCCTGTCCACATATACTGATAAATTATGAGTTTTGGATCCAGCTGCTGCTACAATAGGTCCAAAAGGTGGGTGCTCTAGGCTCTTGTGTACTTTGGGTACACCAAATATATCAGGGATTTTTGGATGAGTGTTAGATAAGAAATCATAAACTGCCCCTATAATTCTCTGATCCATCAAATATTCATACAGGAAGCTGTCAGTTCTCTGATATGCTATATGAATCTGATTTCTCGAACAGGGGGAATAGTTTGTACCATTAAACAAAATACCCTGCATGGTGTTGGTATAATCAATGCTGTTGAATAATACAATACCACCCCCTTTGTCAGGTGCCATAATCCGTATACTTTTGTCATTTCTTCTGCAACAGATTTCTCTCTGTATTGCTAAGGTTGTAAAAGATTCTTTTTTGTTTGCCCCAAATTTTGTAAATGTTGTCCTTTACAACCTTCTCGAACATGTTAATAAGTGGATGCAAAGGGGGATTGTAAGTACTTCTTTTTTTGTGTATTTCCTTTTGTAAATGTGTATCAACCTTCACAGTTTTAGCATGTATAAGTTTCAAGTTTAATTTCCTTGTATAAAGTTGTAAATCCACTAAGGTGTCAGCAATATCTGGAATCTTAGTAGGTACAAATTTAAGACCTTTTGAAAAAAGAGAAAAATATTCTGGCAAAATTTCTTTATCTGTATAGTTGTAAATGTTGAAACCATTCAAAGTGTGTTGTATTGGATTAGTAAAAGAATTATTTGAATTGTAACTAAAATCCACTACCACCTGGGTGCACCCCTGTATTTCTGTACCACCTTGTTGTAAGTAGGAAGGTTCGCTTGTTTGCGACTTGCTATTCTTTTGGAGCATCGAGGTAAAGGAAAATCCTGGTATTCTAAACATTGATCTTCCTCCCCTTCAATAAAATGCTCTTCCTCATCTATTATTTCCAAATCAATGGGGCTTAAGACCTGTTCATCAACTGCACTATGAAAAAAGAATCACCATTCCCTTTATCATGGACAATAAGTCTCTCAGTTGGATATACATTGCCACATTTATACTGTTTTACATCTCGAGCCAACTTTTTTGCTTTATTGTTGAAAACACTATCATATTTTCTATCTACCCTGTTTAATATTTTGTTGTATAAACTCTGATATTGTTCAAACAATAAGTCAGTTAAAATCATCTGATTTAAATTTTCCACTTCACTTTGCAGGTCAACTTCCATTTCATAAAATGTGACACTCTTGGCAATTAATTCAAGCCCCCATTGGTCAAACATAGTGGTTAATTCACAAATATTCTCCTTATTATAATGAATACCAAAAGGAAATTTAAAAATTCTTAAGCCTTGCGGTACAATTTTTTTCCTTATACATTCATTTAAATAACGCATTTCTATTTGGCAAAGTTTATATTTAAAAAGTCTTTTCTCAAAGACATAAATCATGTCCTTCAATGATTTAAAATAGTTGGAAGTTTTTTCTTTTCCTTTGGGAGCTGTTTGATTGGTACAAACTGCTCTAGAAAAAGAATAATGTTTTTTTATAATGTCTCCATAAGACTGGTTAATCTGTTTAACAGTACCATTTGTATTGTTCAAGTCACAGTTCTTTTTAAAACCTAATGGTTTGGAAGAATCACAGTTTCCTATTTTGTCTCTGTTTTTGGAGCAGTTTAAAACTCTCCCTCCATCCTTACAACAACAGTCTGTTTCAATACAAGTACTGCTGTACTGTGTTTTAGTATTAGGATGATTCGTACCTTGGTTAAAAAAAAATAATTGCTTCGGCCTCTGCTCGTTACTTCACTCTCTCCATTTTCGTTTTCAGAGTCAATAGCGGCTTCAAGGTGAACCGCACAGTTCGAACGACCATTAATCCTTGTCAAACCAGCAGCGGAGCCATTATCTTCCTCCGTAGAAGGATTTCCAACCGGAAGGACACATTCCGGTACAGCATAATGCACTTGTGCAACCCCCTGGTTTAAATGAACATCTAAATCTGGTCCCTGTTTTAAAGGAAAGGGCAGAATGTATTTAAGTGTTTTTTCAAAAAGAAAAAATGTATATCTTTTTGGTCATTAACAGAGTGTTTTAAAACATACATTTTATTTATTTGTTTGTTTTATATGAACTGCTTGGCTCTCTTAACTTCAATTGTTTTAATCTGTTTGTTCAATTAATGAAAGGAAAAATTAGCCAATTACAAACAAGGTACTTGTATAAAAAAGGTCTCCTAATGTGTTTTAATTAAATTCTGATGAAGTCAAGTTAAACTGACGAAAGCGCTTAATTTTTGTGTCTCAATAAAGAAGATTTTGGACTCACAACAGTAATGCTTCTTATCTGGTTTACCTGCAAACTAATCAGAATGCCAATCTATCATGTGTGGTCCATATCCTGTGCAGTAATCCTTTAAGCAATGTATGTTGAGCTTATTTTCTGTTTGCTTTTCATTTTTTACTTTGGTCATGCTTTCCCCATGAAACAAGTAGATAGTTGTTGTCAGGCAGCAGGTCTTTTTTGGATAAGAAACATTTTTACAAGTGGGGGCATCACAGAGATTTCTACTTTCAGCATGTTACTTGGTACTTTGATAAAGCTGAATATAAATTATAATTAGAACTGCAGTGCAAGGAGAAGTGGTTTGAGTTGAGTGCTGCTTGTTTTTTTATGCTTGATTTTAACTGGCATTCCAGTAATGTATTTAAAAAGTAATTTATTTTTTCATGCCTCACAACCTTGTTGTTTCCATGTAGATATTAAGTAAGCTGCCATGCAGCCAATGGATTGAAATTTTTTTTCTTATACACTTTCCTTTTTTTTTGATTGGACTCTCATAATGATGTTTTGGAACCCAGGGCAGCGTATTTAAATAAAGTTACAGTTTTTGTGGTTTTGATTGTAGCTCCTCCCCTTTCTAGTTGGCCATACCCATTCCCAGTTGACCCCACCCATTCAGCTGTCTCTTGCAGCCCCCCTTTGATTTGAAGTCACCAGCCGCCACTGCCAATAGCAGTCCATCAACTTAATTTATATTGAATATCCGCTCATACTATGCAGAAGCTGCAGCTAGAAGTTATAATCCTGATTTTAGAGTTACTTATAGTAATATACTGGTAGTGTATTAAGCCAAGTGTTCAAACTAACCTGCATTTATGTGGGTCAAACTGCTGCAAAATTAAGTGCTAGAATTTAGAACTTTGTTACAGAATTAGAAGAAAACAAACTGATGATGCATTATGTAAATATTATATGGTATGTAGGATGTATAAAAAGTTGACATTTTATATGTTGGGAAAATGTCTTACCTATTCATGGGGGTGATTTAGATACTTGTACTAACTATTTTAATAAAAGGGTTACTTTGGCATTTGAAATGTATTGCAGTAGCTTTATTTTATTTTATTTTTTTTAGTTTTATTGGTATGCTTCTACATGTATGGGATATTGGTCTAAGACATTCTGTTGGTTCTTTACCTCAAAATAGATTTGCTATCTATCTGCTATGTTTGTATCTTTGTATTATCTGTTTAATCTAACACAGTTTATCTGTCTATCTATTTTTCTCAATATACTTAATTTACTGGGTTTGCCCCCAATGAGAATTTACTGGGTTTGCCCCCAATGGGCTATGTCCATTTTTGGGAGTGGAAGAGGTAAAAATGTCACCACAGTGCAGTTGCAGTATGAAATATAACAGAAACAATTAGAAGCTTTAATGATTACAGCAATGTAAAATACAACATAAAACACAGTCAACATGACTTCTAGGAATGCAATACCATTTTAGTACTGATATATCAGGAACTGACATTGAAAATTGGAACTGAAAATTATCACAAGTGCAATGACTCCTTTGCTATAACTAGTTTATCTCTGGCTACTTTTATTTTTCTACTAGCCTAGGTCATTTATAACGATACAGGAAGGTTATCATTTTGGGTAATCAAAAGAGAGGTCAGTGCTATGTGGTGTTTTAGTGCATACAGACTGCTGAAAGCTTTCCTGTTTAAAATAACATTGAATTTGCTTGTGTGAATGGAATTTGTTGTCAGCCTTCATATTTAAAATAGCATTGTTGTAAGAAGCTGTTGAATTTTGCTAATGAAAGCATGTTTCTTAGGTCAGTAGTCCAAATTGCTGTATTTGTATATGGACATGTGGCTGTCTCTTCACCTTCTGCCTATGTTCTTTATCTTTTAAGAAGTTTTAAGCAGTTTACATCAGTAAATGATTGGCTGATACTATGTAACCAGGTAAGTTAGAGCCAGAGCCTGAAGGCTAATAGAGTTCATCAAATGATAGGTGATTATTAAGCTTCATCCAGCCCAACAACTCCAGTGCTACAGAAAGATATGTGGTTGAAAGTGCACAACAGGCAAAACCCTGATCTTACTGTTAAGTCATTCAGCCTAAGAGCAAATATGGTTTGATAGGTGAACAAACATGATCTGTCTATTCAATAACTTGGGGAGGAGAACTGGCTTCACAAATTATGTTTTGGCTATATGCAGCAAGCCATTATTTTATTCTACATAGTTTTTGACTTTTTGCTTAATATTTCCACAGGTGCATGTAAACTTAGTTTCTGGTTTAAGTCTATTCACAGTTTTTGTCTCCTTGTCTACAAATCCAGCGTTTCTGTGTATTAAGAATTAAAATGTTTTGTTACTTTTAAGGAAACTTTGTATGCCAAATAAGCTGTTTTAACTTTTTCACTCAGAAAATCTAGTGTTGCAGCTGTGCAAAAGTATCCTGCAGTTGTTGATAAAATCCAGTCCAGTATGTCTGCTGCTGTGGTCCTACTGTCCCCAGGAGTAAAAGAATTAATGAGTCAGCGATAGTGTAAATACATTAATTTATTTATTTATCTGATATTTGTTTACTAGGTGGTCCGACTGGGTCTACAAAACCCATTTCCAGCAGAGGACCAGGGAGAAAACCTCCACATACAATGCAATACAAATAGATTATAGTCCAAAAACAATAAAAGTGACATGAGGAATACTATACAGAAATAAGTTGATAGAACGTAACCTAGGTTACAAGATATACTACACATCTGGACAATTCTAAAGAGTTATATCATTATAGACAATTTTAGTCATTCTAACAGCATGTACATAGCCTATGAGTAGATAAAGTGTAGAACGGTAGTATGTTGGTAGTACAATGTATGACATCGGTTGTTATAGTACAAGAAAAATAAAATGTTGGTTTCAGTTAGGAAAATAATAACACACGAGTTTGTATATGCAGTTGTTATTTTCTCCATTGCTATCTTGCTTATGTCAGGATATGTCAAACTCCCCCAGAACAGTGGTTAAGTTTGCTCATTCAAATTCCAGGACAATCTGCTTTGCAGGAGTTTATAAATATAAGTAGAAGAAACTAGCCCTGAATTTCTTCATTCAAGCTAAGGCTACTGATACAGCAATACTTTCTCTTTCAAGGACTCTTCATACTTGTTTTTGATGCATATTTGAAACCAACTGATTGTTTATTCTGTAAATCTATCTCTCCCTCTCTCTCATTCTCTCTCTCTCTCTCTATCTATCTATATATATATATATATATATATATATATATATATATATAGATAGATAGATAGATATGTAAGTTATTTATACAAAGGGTTAGAACACTGATCACAATGAACAATTTTCAGGTTCATTGTCTTAAATGTATGACTTTAAATTATCTTTGTCATATGGGCACTATATATACCCCAGCCACTGGGGGATGCACAAGCCAATGTATTTCTTTGTGCCGGTTCCAAGCCCAGATAAATGGGGAGGGTTACATAAGGAAGGGCATCCAGTGTAAAATGTTTGTCATATCAAATATACGGACAACAATACAGCTTTCCATATCGGTCAAGGCCCAGATTAACAATGACCACTTTCATTACTGTTAGCCAACATTGTGCTGGTGGAAATTGGGCTACTGTTGGCCGAAGGAGAAGGGCAAGAAGAAGGGGAAGGCATGCATGGAGGCAGGAGGAGAGGAGGAAAGTTAGGAGTGTGGAAGTTAGGGTATGAACTTTGAATGTTGGCAGCATAGGCTCATAGGTTGGTACTAGGCTATCAGCCCTAGGGCCTATACAAGCCTAGCCATAACAATTCCCTGGCTATTTTTTCCACACTATTTACTTCCCTGGAACCCTGTCTAGCAGGGTGACTGATGTGATCCCCGAGGTGAATTTCCTTTCTCCCATCCAATCGTCAAGGTTCCTTTTGAAGAGGGCCAAAGAGGCACTCTGCTTGGCATGTATGGGCAATCTATTCCAGAGTCTGGGGAGTCTCTGGGTCAGGAACCTATCCCTCCAGCATGTTTTGTTTATTGTGATGACAAGGTTTAGATCCCTGGAGCGTGTGGCTCTGAGGGATTGGAATTTCTTAGTGTAGCATGTCCAACAGCTCTGGGTTTGACATGGCCTTGTATGTTAAGCAGAGATCGCCTCTGAGTAGATGATATGCAACAGAGTATAGCTGGAGTTTTTTAAGGCGGTCAGCATAGGGCATCAGCTTTAGGCCTGTGATTCTTTTAGTGAGGTATTTCTGAGGCCTTTCCAGTTGTTGCAGATGTCTTGAGAGCTACATACCAAATGGTGCATTGTATTCTATAGTAGGTCTAATGAGGGATGAGTACAGTGTGACAATGACCTCCTTTTTTCTGGATGAAAAGCCCTTAGTGATGAGGTGTGCCACATAGAAGGATTTCCTGACTGTTGTGGCAATGTGGTTATCGAAAGTGAGATCACTGTCCACCTGTGTCCCTAAGTCTCTTATCACACTTTCGGTGTTTAGTGTACTGCCACCTATATGGTAATTCAGGGATACATGTTTTTTCCCAAAGGGGATAACTATACATTTCTTGGCATTGAGCTTGAGCCCATGACTCTGGCACCAAGCATCTGTTTCTGTAAGGCCCTTTTGTAGAGTATCCACATCATTTGGGGATTCAATAAAGGCTCTCAGTTTTCAGTCATCTGCCAACTTTGTTAGCCAGATTTCCTTAGTGTTGGCCTGTACTTCAGAGAAGTAGATGCTAAACAAGAGTGGTCCCAGGACTGAACCCTGAGGTACTCCACTTGTCACTTGTCTGGAGCTGGATTTGGAGTCGGCTACTTTTACAGTGTGGGTTCTATCAGTAAGCCAGTTAGCAACCCATTGGGTGACATAGGGATTAATGCCCAGATTAGTAAGTTTATCTATGATTCCAGAGTGGGGGATGGTGTCAAAGGCCTTGGCAAGGTCTAGATAGGCTGTGTGGACCACCTTACCCTTGTCCATGGCTCTGGAGACTGATTCGAAGAAGTCAATTAGGTTCAGGAGACAAGATCGGCCCTTCACGAACCCAAGCTGGGTGGGATCCAGTGTTTGAAGGTTGCCAATGTCTTTGTTTATAAGTTCCATGATAGTACGCTCCATGGCCTTGCAGATAAGGCTTGTCAGACTGATGGGACAGTAGTTTCTGGGATAAAAGGTGGATCCCCCCCTTGTGGAGTGGGATAACTGTAGCTCTGCGCCACTCAGTAGACACGAAACCTGAGGTGAGGCTATGATTAAACATGACACTTAGGTGAGGTGCCAGTTCATATTGTAGTGTGGCCATTATTACCAGAATTTGGCAATCTTCCGGTATTGAGATGCGCAATTTAGGGGGTGAGAGGGGGGTGAAGTTGGCACTGAATCGATCTGCCAGGATATTGGCAATATCCTTGGGATCAGTATATTTAATGCCATTCTGTTTTAGCTCAGAGCAGATCTGAGCATTGCCATTTAGATTCTTGACATAGTTATAGAATACCTTGTGGTTGTCTTTGGAATCTTTGGCAATTTTATTTTCGTAACTAGCTTTGGAGGATTTTATGAGGTATCTCAGTTTCTTACTGGGGCTGGTAAAGGAGTTTTTTGCATCCTGGGATTTTCCATTGCATGACTGGTAAAGGAAGAGAGATAGCTGATATGATGGAGAGAAAGAAAGTTGATATGTTGTGTGTGTAAGAGCTCAGATGGAAGGGGAGTAAGGCCAGGTGTATTGGAGGTGGGTTCAAATTGCTTTACCATGGTGTGGATGGGAGGATAAATGGGGGTAGGGTTTATCCTGAAGGAACAGTATGTCAAGAGTTTTTTGGAGGTGAAAAGAGTGTTGGATAGAGTCATTTTTATGAAGCTGGAAATTGATGGTTTGATGATGAATGTTGTTAGTGCATATGCTCTGCAAGTTGGGTGTGTGATGGATGAGATACCAGTAAGAATGAAAGGAAAGGTCTACAAGATGGTAGTGAGACCAGCCATGTTATATGAGTTGGAGACGATGGCACTGACGAGTCAGAGCTCGAGGTAGCAGAGTTAAATATGTTAAGATTTGCATTGGGTATGACGAGGATGGACAGGATTAGAAATGAGTATATTAGATGGTCAGTTCAGGTTGGACAGTTTGGAGACAAAGCCAGAGAGGTAAGATTATGTTGGTTTCGACATGTGCTGAGGAGGGATGTTGAGTATATTGGGAGAAGGTTGCTAAGGATGGAGTTGCCAGGTAACAGGAAAAGTGGAAGGGCTAAGACAAGGTTTATGAATGTGGTGAGAGAGGACATGCAGGTGGTTAGTGTGACAGAGCAAGATGCAGAGGACAGGGAAAATGGAATCAGATGATCTGCTGTTGTGACCCATAACAGGAGCAGCTTAAAGAAGAAGAAGAAGAAGAAGAAGAAGAAGAAGAAGATATGGGCAGTATATAGGGAGTCACTTTGGTAATTT
This sequence comes from Protopterus annectens, assembly GCF_019279795.1. NCBI lineage: Eukaryota > Metazoa > Chordata > Ceratodontiformes > Protopteridae > Protopterus > Protopterus annectens. The sequence continues at coordinate 436,092,793 of NC_056736.1, read as the reverse complement.
TTTGATTTGGGTACTGGTAGGATGATGAGAGATTGTGATCTCAGATTTTAGATGGAACACATCTTTCAACCAAGTTGGATATATGTGGACATATATTTTGTGTGTAATTTTCAGTGGAGTAAACTTTAGAAAGTGTAATTCTATCCATTTATTTTTTGAAAGGCTTTACAGTAGTGCGTTTTATTTGGGTCATTGGTATTTTTGGGTATTCCATCTACTCCAAAGTACAAAATTCATAAAGTTAGCAAGAATTGGATGTGAAGATGGTGAAGCCCCCTTGTTAAATAAAATGCTGAAAAATATAACAGCAAGTTTCAGAATTCACTGTTATTCTATTCTATTCTGTTTTTCTGGTAACGTTGTGCTTATTTTAATAAATCTGCTGTTCTGTCATCCCGGTTGCCGTTGGTGAAGTGCAGTTTGTTTTTCCATCCATCATGTTACTTTTTTCTCATGGGGTTGGGGTGTCACATCATTAGTGACCTTCATCTAGAGCAAATGTTCATATCACGGGATGGTTAACCCTGCTGCATTTGTTCTTCCATACCACACACATGTGCACACGCACGCAGTCATATATACAGCCAGTTTAGGGTGTCCAAACCACCTAATAAATATCTTTGGAATGTGGGAGGAAAAGCTAACTTCACATACAAGACACCCCAACTGGTAATTGAACAGAAAATCTCTTGCTGTGAGATGGTAATGCTACCCATTGTGCCACCATGATACTACTTACCCCATTATCCAATGAATAAACAAAAAATAAATCAGTTCTCATTTTTTATTTCAGACGAAGCGTCCAGCTAATGTACTTTATTTCTAAAAGTCTTTATTATATTATTTTTTTAATTTTTTTCTTCCCTAACGTCTGAGATGGCTAGCAAGTCATCAGAACTCCACCTTAGCTATACTGTTGACTCATTAATTTCTCCAGGAGTAACAGATCACCAACTCATCTGCAACACTGAAAAGATAGAGGCAAGTGTCAACAGAGGTGCTGCATCTGCTGTGGAGCTAAGACTTTTTTGTTACACATCTAATTCCCTCTGACTTGCCATGATTGTGACTTCTGCAAGTGATTGTATAACAGTTGCACACATTTGCTACCACACACTGTGTTTCCAGTAAGCAGTAAACTGTTTAGGAGAAGTAAGAATAACACTAAAGAAAAAAATGAAGTCAGGGAAAGCAGCAGGCTCAGATGAGGTCACAACAGATATGATCAAGATGTTGGGTGAGACAGGGGAGAAATGGCTCCTGAGGGTACTCGTAACAGTATGGAGAGAAAGGTGCATCCCATACGACTGGAGAATAAGCATACTAGTGCCACTGTTGAAGAACAAAGGGGACATCCACAACTGTGAGCAGTACAGATGTATCAAACTCCTGTCACATTGCATGAAAGTTTTGTACAGAGTGATAGATAAACAGATATGCAGGGTAGTAGAAAGCAAGGTGGGAGATGAGCAGTTTGGATTAATTTTTTGCAGTTAGACAGATAGTTGAAACAAAGCTAGAGAAGAGGAAAGAGTCCAACTGGGCATTCCTACAGTTGGAGAAAGCATAAGATAAGGTCCCGAGAATGCTGACTGAGGCAGTCATGTGGTGATTTGAAGTCCCGGAGACATTGGTAGAATTAATGTAGGCTATGTACAAGAACCCAATGAGTCAAGTATGAAAAATGTTTCATTTCACAGAGGGGTTCCCAGTGTACGTTAGTGAGCATCAGGGTTCAGTTCTGATCCCACTGTTGTTCATGCTGGTGATGGACTAAATTGGCAAACTAGTCACAGGGGACAGATCAACAAAGTTACTGTATGCAGAAGATGTAGCATTACAGGCAGACTCTGAGCAAGAACTTCAGCAAAGTATAGGGGAATGGAATGCAAAATTGAAGGCACGTGGGATAAAAGTGAGTAAGGATAAGAGGGTCTATATTAGCAAAGCGAAAAACCCTATGCACAAATACCAAAAAATCGACCCCTATACTGCAAACTGTGAAAATCCCGAATGCACTAAACCATGAAAAAAAAATATCGAACTGTCATAGTCAGCCAACCCCAACGCCCATTACATACTACCTACCCAAACAAAATAAATAAACCACATAAATACACTAACCAAACCCTACTTCTAACCTAAACTAAAGTACCAAAACCCTACCTCCAACACTACACTAAACCCCACAAACACAACTATCTATGCACTCTACTTAACCCCTCCCTAACTCTAAGGTCCGTAACTACCACACACATTCCCTACAGACATACACCTAAACAAAATAAAAGCACCAAAACCCTACCTCCAACACTACACTAAACCCCACAAACACAACTATCTATGCACTCTCCTTAACACCCTCCCTAACCCTAAGGTCCGTAACTAGCGCACACATCCCCTACAGACATACACCTAAACAAAATAAATAATAAACATACATACACTTAAAAAAAAAAACCTACACCTAACACTACACTAACTCTTACATACAGTACCTATCTATGCACTTTCCTTAATCCAAATCCTAACACTAAATTACTATCTATCACACACTTACCTTACGGAGCTGTTCCGCAGACGGGCCAACCAAAACAAATCGACATTTCGAAATTTGCGGTTTTTGACTGTTCGGGGTTTATGTACTTTGCACAATACGGTTCAATGTCTTCGTATTTGCCTGAAGGGATTTTCGATCGCGTAATAGGAACCCGGGATAAGACAGTTGTAATTACTGCAAATGTGGAAATTAGACGAAGCTGAGAACTGAGATAGAAGGGAAAATAGTGGATGAGTTTAACAGCTTCAGGTATCTGGGAGGGGTGGTTGAGAAGAAAGGAAGTCTGAATGAGGAGGTCAAAGCTACAATTACAGGGGCTGCAGCCAAATGGCACAGACTGCCATGGGTAGTGTTGTCTCCTTGTGTACACATGCGTGTGTGTGTGTGTGTGTGTGTGTGTGTGTGTGTGTGTGTGTGCGCGCGTGCATGCATGCGCGCGTGTGTGTGTATAAATATATATATATATGCGTGTGTGTGTGTGTGTGTGTGTCTGTGTGTGTGTGTGTGTGTGTGTGTGTGTGTGTGTGTGTGTGTGTGTGTGTGTGTGTGCGTGTGTGTCTATGAATGTCTGCATGTGTCTGGGATAGTGAGTAAGGGTGGTTCCAGACTCAACATGATGTGTTGCCCACTAGTGATAATTATTGCCGAAAAGTGCTGTTTAGCACTGATGATAATTACACATGATTCAGAGACATGTAGCTTAGCCAATAATGAAGTCTACCTCATTGTGGCTAAACATGTCTCTGAACTGCATTTTATGTGACTGTGTAAACAGCACCTTATGGTAAACTAACAAAAAGGGATTCTTTCTGAATTGTAGGGTCTGTCTTTGGTGTGTACTGGAAAGCAAATAACCCAAGAAGGGCACAGGTGCAAAAGCTAGAGGTCAGTGGATGTCAAGTGGAAGGACAGGGCTGAAAAAATAATATTTCCTGTGCAGATATTTGTACCCTAGTCACATGGTCATATACTTTTAAACCAATGCATTATTTGGACCTTTCCTCTGGGAGTGAGGTCTTTTTTGCTACTTCACATCATCAACACTGAACATTCTGGGTCTTCATGTTTGTGTGTCCTCCTTGCTTCTTCCATCCTGGAATTTTACTGCTTGGAATTCAGTGTACTTGTAGGCCCACCAAGGAAGATGCCCCATTGTTAAATGTAACAGATGCAGTCTTACAATATCATTTGATCTATGAAGAGAAACCTCCATTGACGAAGGGATTACAGTTTACCTCCTGCTGTCTCCCTTTCCTCGGATGGTTCCTCTTTCCAGCATCTGCAGTTACAGTCCCAAGTAAATAAGTGTATACATACATACATACATACACTCACACACACACACACACACACACACACACACACACACACACACACACACACACACACACATATATATATATATATATATATATATATTTATATATATAAAATCTTGCAAATAGTGCACTTTTCAAATCGTTATTACTTTCTCTTTGATATGTAAGTAATGTGCTCTCACTGAATGGGGTAAACTAATTGGCTTTGGTGACAGGTTTACTGTTGTAGTGAGGAGCATTACATCATAATGTGAGCTGGAATAGGATGGACACACCCCTAGAATGGAAACTTTCAGGAAATAAACCCCAAAATTGAAATGAAGAAAAATTAAACCCAATTGTACACCCTGTAAGAAGGATCCTGTCATAGAGCAAGTTGTATTTAAGAATGAATATATCAGTTTACTGAGTGTACATTTTCATTTAATAGGTTCACAGGTTCATAGGTTCGTACTAGGCTATCTGCCCTAAGGCATTTATAAGCCTAGCCAGAGTGTATGTGGCTTACACCACCCCTTAGGATGAGAATACTACGCCCTTTTAGGGTTTAGTTTACTATGCCTCTGTCTAGTAGTGACACAGAGATGACCCCCCGGGGTAAACCTACGATCTCCCATCCATTCGTCGAGATTTCTCTTGAATAGAGTCAGTGAGGGGCTCTGCCTAACATGGACTGGGATTCTGTTCCAGAGTGTAGGGAGCCTCTGGGTTATGAATCTGTCCCTCCAGCACGTCCTATTTATTTCTGTGTTGAGGTTTAAGTCACTTGTTCTCGTGGCTCTGATGGATTTGGATTTTCCGAGGTGGAGCATGTCCATTAATTCAGGATTGGACATGGCCTTGTACGTCAGGCACAGATCACCTCTGAGTAGGCGGTATGCGACTGAATAGAGCTGGAGTTTTTCAGTCGGGCATATGACATATGTTTAAGACCCTTTATCCTCTTGGTGAGGAACTTTTGGGGTCTTTCCAACTGCTGCAGGTGTCGGGTGAGATACATCCCAAATGGGGCATTGTACTCAATCATTGGCCTGATAAGAGAAGAGTACAGGGCACAATGACCTCTCTTGATCTAGATGTGAAACCCTTCATGATAAGGTGGGCAATATAGAAGGTCTTCCTAACCACTTTGGCAATGTGAGTGTCAAATGAGAGGTTACTGTCAACCTGGGTCCCTAGGTCCCTGATTACCTCTTCCGTGCTTAATGGATTACCGCCTATGTGGTAATTTGTCGGTACCTTGTTTTTCCCAAAGGGTATGACTATACATTTTTGGCGTTCAGCTTAAGGCCATGGCTCTGGCACCAATTATCCATTTCTATGAGGCCTCTCTGAAGGATGTTTGTGTCCGCTGGAGTATCAATTATGGCACCCAGTTTGCAGTCATCTGCGAACTTTGTCAGCCACAATCCTCCTATGTTTGCCTGTACCTCGGAAAATAAATGCCGAACAAGAGGGGTCCCAGGACTGAGCCCTGTGGGACACCGCTTGTGACTGGCTTAGAGTCTGACATAGCTCCAGCAACTCTGACCCTGTGGGTTCTGTCCTTGAGCCAGTTTGCAACCCATCTTGTGACATATGGGTTTACATTTAAGCTGGTGAGTTTGTCTATGATGCCCGAGTGGGGTATTGTGTCAAAGGCTTTTGCAAGGTCAAGGTAGGCTGTGTGAACTGCCTTACCCTTATCAATGGCCTTAGTGACTGTTTCAAAAAAGTCGACCAAGTTCAAAAGGCAGGATCTGCCCTTGACAAAGCCAAATTGGGTAGGATCCAATGTCTGTAGGTCCCCAATGTCTTTGTTTATGAGTTCCATAATGATCCTTTCCATAGCTTTGCAGACCAGGCTCGTCAAGCTTATGGGGCGGTAATTTCCAGGGTCCGTAGAAGCACCGCCTTTGTGAAGTGGGACCACTGTTGCCATATGCCACTCTTTGGGTACGTATCCTGTAGTAAGGCTAAGATTAAACAGCAGCCTTATGTGTGGGTTTAGTTCCTCTTGGAGTTCATGTAGCACACAGCCCGGGACACCATCCGGTCCCATTGATGCTGTGTTTTTAGCTTTAGAGAGGGCGGCTCTCACCTGGGCATCTGAGATATTAGGGAGGCTACACTCTGCTGGGATAGTTATTTCTCCTTTTGGGGAGGGGAGGAGAAATTTGCACTGAACCTGTCTGCCAGAATGTTGGCAATGTCAGTGGGTTCAGTGTATTTTGTGTCATTTTGGACTAACTCTGAGCATATCTGGGAGTTTCCACCCAGGTTTCTAACATAGCTAAAGAAGGCCTTGTGATTGTCTTTTGTGTCTTTTGCGATTTTTCTCTCAAAGTTGGCCTTGGATGATTTTATGAGTGATCGTAGTTTTTTGCTAGTACTGATCAGAGACGCCTTCCCTTTTAGGGATTTTGCTCTGTCATGTAGTAGCTTCCTCCTCCTGTTGTAAAGTTTGTTTATGGCTGGGGTCCACCAGACTGGGCGCCTGCCTTTGGGGGAATGGGTCTTGGTTTTATTTGGGATTGCATGATCCATGCATTCTTGAAGGTGCCCATAGAAGGCATTTGCAAAGGATTCAGCAGTGTGGGTTGTGGTTTCCACTGGCCCAGGGGCCTTGAATTATACCACTTCAGTCTTAAGAAGTGTGAAGTTTGCTTTTGAGAAGTTCTTCACTGTGGTCTTTTGTGCAGGGGGTGGGGGCGGGATGTGGATTTCCAGTGAGATTAATTTATGGTCTGATCTTACCAAAGAGGGATATACTTCCGGTGTGGAGCATTTTGTCCCCATGTTTGTGATGATCAGGTCTAGTATATTGTCTCCTCTTGTGGGAATGGTGACTAGTTGTTGCATTGCATTTGAGTTTATGAATTCTAGGAACCTTTGGGCTAGGGTATTGGGGCTTGAGTAATGTTCCCAGTCTATGTTTGGGTAGTTGAAGTCTCCCAAAATGATGGTATTTGGAGAGACATTCATACTCTCCAGTGTCTTCAGGAAGGCTGTGTGGGGTTCCTGAGTTTGAGAGGGTGGTCTGTAGCATGCTACAAACTGTAAGGCAGTTTTGCCTATGGTTAGTTGCACCTGGATAGTCTCCGATGCTTCGTGCGTTGCCACTAACCTGGAGGTGTGGGTATCTTTGATGAAAATGGATACTCCCCCTCCTTTTGTGGTTCGGTCCAAGTTTTGGGGCCGGAAAGCATGATATGAGGTAAAACCTGATAGTGCTGGGGTACTCTCAGGAGCCTTGAACCAGGTTTCAGTCACCGCACAGACATCGATGTTCTCCATACTGCGGAGGGCTTCGAGGGCATGCATCTTGAGGTTTAGACTTCTGGCATTGAGCAGCATTACCCTTAGATTTTTCCACTTGTGTTTTCTAGGGAGGTAGGTTTGTCATTTGAGCCTTGCCTAAAAAAGGCACTATGGGGGTGGCAAGAGCCTTGGCCAATATCCGGAAGCCCAGGGGTGACAGGTGCAAGCCATCCCTTGCGAAGCAGCGTGGCTTGTCAAACATGTCATCCCAAGCAGACAGACATTGGATCCCCTTAGAATGACACCAGTAATTAAGCCAATTGTTAAAACTGATCATTTTGTCTTTGTACTGTGGCATCATTCTTGGTGAGGGTAAGATGCTGCTCAGGGTCAGGGTCATACCGGCCTGGGCTACATAATCAGAGAGCTCCTCTATGTCTCTTTTCATGTAGTCCAGGGAGGTACGTCTCAGGTCGTTCACACCGGCATGTACAATGACTGAGTCATATTTGTACTTGCTGTGGAGTGACCTGAGTGCTTGTGTTATGTGGCGGATTCTAGCTCCCGACAGGCAGCTTACTGTGACCTTTTCCTTGTTCAGTCTGGTGAGCGGGAGTCAGTGTGTCTGACTATGGAGTCACCTATTACAAGTGTGTCTGGCATGTTGTTTGGCCTTAAGGGCTGTGACTGTTTAGCACACTGACTTTGTGAACTATGTGTTGCATGTGCTATGTCTTGAGGTGGTGGTTGCTTGGGTGTCTGCTTTGGAGGCCTCTGTTGTTTTGGTAGATTTTTAATCAGCGCCTCCAAGTATGTTTTTGTGTGTTTATGTGTTTGGTTTGCTGTTGTGATAGTTCTATGTGAGACTGGGTTTGTGGTGTGCGTGGTTACCTTCTCCTCCTGACTGGTCTTGCCAGTACTGAATTGAGAGAGCTCAGCCTCCAGTTTGGCTATATAGTTGCATCTCTCGCATATATTTGTATTTGTTGGGAGGAGGAGAGGGTTGTCTGTGTACTTGAGGTAATTGTAACATTGCCTCAAGATTCCCAGATTCACCAGCTGAACAGGAGAGGACGCCAGCAACTGACCCTTCGACATGCTAGAAATAGTGAAAAAGATTGCTTTGTAACTGAGTCAGAAAGGACCTATAGGGAGATGTGTACTCAACAGAATTTAGGTGAATGAAGTACACTTGTGTGTGGCTGGTTCTGACTTTGCATTTATAAATGTGATGTGCTTTTCCCTTTTAGTTGAAGTCATAGCTGAAAAGAATCTTCAGATCATCCAGCTTACCATGTTAGTAAGTAAAATATAAATTAAATAAATGCATTCATTCTTTAGTCTAAAAAAAGACACTCAAAAGTTCTTTATTTGTCCTTAGAGGATTTGAAGTTTTCATTAGATATTGAGAAATATCAAAGAAACCTATCCTGTTTCTGAAATATAGATTCAAAACTTGTCACTGTTCTGTAGCACATGGATGAGGTAAACTAATTGTAACAACATATACACTACAAGGGTGGTTCTTTTCTTGATATTCCAGTGCCATGTCAGGAGGAAATTCCAGGCAGCAGTAAGGATAGGCTTGTCTACTATAGCAGCCGGAGGACTAATGTTTTGGAGAATTTCACACAAGTAACAGCTCTGTGGTTTATTGTAAGACAGAAGATGGACAGTCCTGTTGATGATCAGGTGTGTGTATAAAAGTTCTCTTACATTTGACAAAATGCCATTTCCTCAGCAGAGGTTGCTATGATGGGGAAATTTCACTTCAGTGCCAGCTGTAATAAGTGAATGGGGATGCAGGGGATACAGTCTCCTGCAGTGCAGGGTGTATGGGGTGACCTACATCACCCCCACACAAAAAAGCACTTGTTTTCAACATTGTTTGAATCCCACTTTGAATATCTGTTTTCATTCTTAATCGCATTCAAGTTAATGATCCTCAACCAGTTGTTTGTGCTCTCTGCTATAGACTGTAGAAGGGAGATTGTATTAAATTGTGAAAAAAATAAGTCTTTATATAGATAGAGAACTGCCATGGTGATCAAATAAATATCATAAATGTCTCCATGGCCCAATTACAAAGAGCTGTTTGAAGTCAGTGATGTGAGCTTGTTTTTGGTAAATGCTGTTTTGTGTAATTCAGTACTGACTGCTGCATATGGCACAGTGGTGCAACCGGTAGTACAATCACCTTTGCTGCAGAAGGCAGTTTGTTCTATTCCCACACTAAGTAGATCAATTGCTGACACTGCTGTGCAATAGAAAGGGAGCTCTGCACTCCTGTGTGTGTCATCCTTTGGATGAAATGTTAAACTGAGGTCCAATTTGCTTGAGTTTAAGGTAACTCAGGTGGATGCAGAAGCTACCATGGCACCTACTGAAAAGAGTAGGGGTGGTTCCCTGATACCCTGACCAAATTTCCCCTAGTAGTGTGAATACCACCACATTTCTCCCCTGATAAGAAGCCACTAGCCTAGTGGGATTAACCTGGTCAACAAAGGACAGATAAATAAATAAATAAATCAGACCATTGTAATATAAAGCAATGATTGCAACCCTTGCTAGTTCATGAAACTGACAGAAAAACAAATACGTAGTGCCAACTTTTGAAGCCCACAGTGAATTTAACAGCAGATGTACATGCCATGGAACCAGGAAAAAATGTGTGACTAGAACTGCTTTTCTTTAATAACTGTTTTCTTTCATTCTCTTTTCTCATTTATACAAAACAAATAATTTACTTTTATGATGCTTATTTTAGCTCCTGAGAAAAATGCAGTAAAATGATTCTTTCGGCTCACAGAAATATTTATTGCTATTAATTTAATAAAACAAGTTTATAAAGGATTTGCACTTTGCTTTATTTTTGCATTATCTGCTTACATGAGCTAAGGTTTAGGTTTATAAATATTGACACAAGTCCATGAAATTCCTCTTGGTGAAACTACTTTATTTTGAGCACTAGATACCAAAGAAACTATTGACAATTTATGTCCCTTTTAATGTGGGATTCATATTTGTGGCGAGTATGCAGCTGTTAAACATCAGCAGGATATGATTTTCATTTTCCCATCCATAATATTGATCTGTAGTACTTAGTCTGCAATCAAAAGCTGGAGCGTTACATGCAGACTCTGTATGGGAAAAGGACATCATAGTACATCAGCTGAAATTTTGTGGGTACAAGTTTGTTTATTTACTGTGCTTTCCTATAGCCTTGTTCAGTTTATGAGCTATAATTCTATCCAGTTTCTGAGACCTACTGTGCCAGATAAACATACTCATACATACACACACACACACACACACACACACACACACACACACACACACACACACACACACACACACACACACACACACACACACACACACAATATGATGTTGTAAGGTCTAAAAAGATTACAAGCCAGATACGCCCTCTGGACCCACAGTCCCTTTTCAGAGGTGACTGGGGAGCAGTGTCTGGTTAAGTGATCTGCTCAAAGTCATACAGTAGGTAGGCAAATAGAATCTGTAGGAATCAAACCCAGGCCTGTTGCAGGGTTTAGGTATGGCAGAACACAGACTTAAACCTCTGTGAAAAACTGCTAGATCTCTAGACCATTGGTGAACTAATAGTATATTGTTTGCGTAAATGGCTAGCATTATGCAGCCAGGTCCATGGAGGATCTAGATGTCACAATATAAACTGCCTTATGCTTTATGAACCCCAACAAATTCACTTAAGTCTTCTGGGTGCTCCAAAGAGATATACAAGAAATACAGCATTGCAGTTTTGTTGTTTAAACAGATTTTATAGCTTTAAGTCATACAGCTTATTGTAAAACTACCCTTTGTGGGTGTATTTTATTTTGCAGATCTCTCTCACACTTAAAAAGCATTGTTTACATTCTGATATGTGTTTAGAAATGTTCTGATACTGCTTAACATTTTCGTGTGTGTGTGTGTGTGTGTGTGTGTGTGAAAAACAACAATTTTAACACGAAGAAACTAAAATGATCACTTTTAATTAGCAACACAATTTGCTGTTAAATCAGATTTTTACAATCTCTGCATTCTATTATGCTTTTCAGCTGCATCATGCAACATTTTGGATATCATGTTACAGTTTGCACCATTCTGTTCTTTCATGCAGATTTCAAAAATATTTGGATGAGTTGCATCACATGTTGACAACTGTCCTGGTGGTCAGGTGTACCCCCACAGTGATATTTAGAATGGTTTCTCCATCTGAAGTAGTAAACATTTATGCTGGTAATTGTGTCACATAGTGTAACACTTCACTATTAGTTACCTTAATCTTTAGTAAGAATAAGATCCTAAGATACACAATAACATTTGCTATTTTTAAGCTTCAGCATTTTGGTATTGCCTCAGAAATGGCCAGTGAGTTCTAACAAGAGCTATGTTAACCTCTCCATTGAACTGGTCAGTCTTATGAGGCACAAACAAATTTTCAGTGTACTGTTAATCAAAAATAGTGTGCATAGTATAACAAGAAAGAATAAAATAAAATATTTATTTTAATTTGTTTTGTTCAACAAATGAGGAGGCACTTTTCTCAGTTCTAATTCATATCTATTAGACAATACAAAAGACATGTTATAAAATGGGTTTAAGTTAATCTAACTTAAGCAACACTGTCTGTATACACAATAAAACAGTATCATATCCAGGACTGTTTCTCTTTCTTGCCCTTATTGCTTAACTGGATAGCCCCTGACTCTGCTGTAACCATGAATAGGATAAACAGGGGAATGGACAATGACTGACTGAATGCCTGTATGCTGCATACTGAAGACATCTGATGATGAATTATGCCTCAGCAGTGTGGGCCAGACCCTTATGTCCCACTCTACACCTTCTTTCAGGTTTATCATTCAGGTAGTAATACTAACAGGCTGTGGCACAGCCTTAATAAGTCTGCCTCAGGCACTATTTATTGTCTGCTATTAATGTGGTAGATGGAACACAGTGATCTCTTTCTAGTACCTTAAGAAATCTTTTGTTTTAATGTTATTGTGGTTTTCTCACTTCCTATAACAAATGTGCAGCAGTGTTTATCAGTATCATTCTCTGCTGTCATCAGTGAAGCCTAGTGTCATCATCGGTATCATGCACTGCTGTCACCAGTGAAGCCTAGTGTCATCATTGGTATCATGCACTGCTATCATCAGTGAAGCCTAATGCCATTATCTGTATCATGCACTGCTGTCATCAGTGAAGCCTAGTGTCATCATCGGTATCATGCACTGCTGTCATCAATGAAGCCTAGTGTCATCATCGGTATCATGCACTGCTGTCATCAGTGAACCTAGTGTTATCATCAGTATCATGTACTACTGTCACCAGTGAAGCCTAGTGCTATCGTCAGTATTATGCACTGCTGTCATCAGTGCAGACTAGTGTAATCATTGGTATCATGCACTGCTGTCATCAATGAAGCCTAGTATCATCATCGGTACCATACACTGCTGTCATCAGTGAAGCCTAGTGTCATCATCAGTATCATGCACTACTGTCGTCAGTGAAACCTAGTGTCATCGGCATCATGCACTGCTGTCATCAATGAAGCCTAGTATCATCATCGGTACCATACACTGCTGTCATCAGTGAAGCCTAGTGTCATCATCAGTATCATGCACTACTGTCATCAATGAAGCCTAGTTTCGGCATCGGTATCATGCACTGCTGTCATCAGTGAAGCCTAGTGTCATCATCGGTATCATGCACTACTGTCATCAATGAAACCTAGTGCTATCATCAGTATCATGCACTGCTGTCACCAGTGAAGCCTAGTGCTATCATCAGTTTAATGCACCGCTCTCATCAGTGAAGCCTAGTGTCATCATAGGTTTCATGCACTGCTGTTATCAGTGAAGCATAGTGCTATCATCAGTATCATGCACTGCTGTCACCAGTGAAGTCTAGTGCTATCATCAGTATCATGCACTACTGTCATCAATGAAGCCTAGTTTCAGCATCGGTATCATGCACTGCTGTCATCAGTGAAGCCTAGTGTCATCATCGGTATCATGCACTACTGTCATCAATGAAACCTAGTGCTATCATCAGTATCATGCACTGCTGTCACCAGTGAAGCCTAGTGCTATCATCAGTTTAATGCACTGCTCTCATCAGTGAAGCCTAGTGTCATCATAGGTTTCATGCACTGCTGTCATCAGTGAAGCATAGTGCTATCATCAGTATCATGCACTGCTGTCACCAGTGAAGTCTAGCGCTATCATCAGTATAATGCACTGCTGTCATCAAAGAAGCCTAGTGTCATCATCGGTATCATGCACTGCTGTCATCAGTGAAGCCTAGTGTCATCATCGGTATCATGCACTGCTATCATCAGTGAAGCCTAGTGTCATCATCAGTATCATGCACTGCTATCATCAGTGAAGCCTAATGCCATTATCTGTATCATGCACTGCTGTCATCAGTGAAGCCTAGTGTCATCATCGGTATCATGCACTGCTGTCATCAATGAAGCCTAGTGTCATCATCGGTATCTTGCACTGCTGTCATCAGTGAACCTAGTGTTATCATCAGTATCATGTACTACTGTCACCAGTGAAGCCTAGTGCTATCATCAGTATTATGCACTGCTGTCATCAGTGCAGACTAGTGTAATCATTGGTATCATGCACTGCTGTCATCAATGAAGCCTAGTATCATCATCGGTACCATGCAATGCTGTCATCAGTGAAGCCTAGTGTCATCATCAGTATCATGCACTACTGTAATCAGTGAAACCTAGTGTCATCGGCATCATGCACTACTGTCATCAATGAAGCCGAGTGTCATCATCAGTATCATGCACTACTGTCATCAATGAAGCCTAGTTTCGGCATCGGTATCATGCACTGCTTTCATCAGTGAAGCCTAGTGTCATCATCGGTATCATGCACTACTGTCATCAATGAAACCTAGTGCTATCATCAGTATCAAGCACTGCTGTCACCAGTGAAGCCTAGTGCTATCATCAGTTTAATGCACCGCTCTCATCAGTGAAGCCTAGTGTCATCATAGGTTTCATGTACTGCTGTTATCAGTGAAGCATAGTGCTATCATCAGTATCATGCACTGCTGTCACCAGTGAAGTCTAGTGCTATCATCAGTATCATGCACTACTGTCATCAATGAAGCCTAGTTTCGGCATCGGTATCATGCACTGCTGTCATCAATGAAACCTAGTGCTATCATCAGTATCATGCACTGCTGTCACCAGTGAAGCCTAGTGCTATCATCAGTTTAATGCACTGCTCTCATCAGTGAAGCCTAGTGTCATCATAGGTTTCATGCACTGCTGTCATCAGTGAAGCATAGTGCTATCATCAGTATCATGCACTGCTGTCACCAGTGAAGTCTAGTGCTATCATCAGTATAATGCACTGCTGTCATCAAAGAAGCCTAGTGTCATCATCGGTATCATGCACTGCTGTCATCAGTGAAGCCTAGTGTCATTATCGGTATCATGCACTGCTGTCATCAGAGAATCCCAGTGTCATCATCTGTATCAAACACTGCTGTCATCAGTGAAGCCTAGTATCATCATCAGTATCATGCACCGCTGTCATCAGTGAAACCTAGTGTCATCATTGGTATCTTGCACTGCTGTTATCAGTGAAGCCTAGTGTTATCATCAGTATCATACACTGCTGTCACCAGTGAAGCCTAGTGCTATCATCAGTATCATGCACTGCTGTCACCAGTGAAGCCTAGTGCTATCATCGGTATCATGCACTGCTGTCATCAGTGAAGCCTAGTGTCATCGGTATCATGCACTGCTACCAGTAAAGCCTAGTGTCATCATCGGTATCATGCACTGCTGTCATCAGTGAAGCCTAGTGTCATCATCAGTATCAAGCACTGCTGTCATCAGTGAAGCCTAGTGCCATCATCAGTATCATGCACTGCTGTCACCAGTGAAGCCTAGTGCTCTCATCAGTATCATGCACTGCTGTCACCAGTGAAGCCTAGTGTCATCATGGGTATCATGAACTGCTGTCATCAGTGAAGCCTAGTGTCATCATGGGTATCATGAACTGCTGTCATCAGTGAAGCCTAATGCCATCATTGGTATCTTGCACTGCTGTCATCAGTGAAGCCTAGTATCATCATCGGTATCATGCACTGCTGTCATCAGTGAAGCCTAGTGTCATCATCGGTGTCATTCCCTGCTGTCATCAGTGAAGCCCAGTGTCATCAGTATCATGCACTTCTGTCATCAGTGAAGCCTAGTGTCATCATCAGTATCATGCACTGCTGTTATCAGTGATGCCTAGTGTCATCATTGGTATCATGCACTGCTGTCATCAGTGAAGCCTAGTGTCATCATCGGTATCATGCACTGCTGTCATCAATGAAGTCCAGTGACATCACTGGAATTAAAGACTGCTGTCATCAATGAAGTCAGAAGCCTACTTCATCACTTCTGCTAATTACATGAGCTACTGCACCCCATGTTTCCTCTAGAAGTGACCATATGGTGACTAGCCCAAACTTTCCCTTCATGAGTAAAGAGAGCCTTTTATATGGAGTTTGGCTGATTCATTAACATAGCAGACTTGTTGTTTCACCCTAGGTAGCAGCAGATGAAGACTCCTGGTGTCTGTACAAAACATCCAGGAAACATTTAGTACTTCTCTTTCAGTAATTGTCTTGTAACATTTCCAGGTTATAAAGCATTAAAAATATCCATATTCCAGTTATTTTTAAATATCAAAATATCAATACCATTCATTTTCTAACTGTGGTGGTGGTGCTGCGGTAGTGTTGTCACCTCACAGTAAGACATTGTCCTGTTCGATTCTCAGCTAGAGACATGCGTGAATGGGCGTACCTTCGTTGAAGGTTGTGCGTCAGGGCTGGCAACTCGGCATGTAAAAATCTATTGTCAATCATTAGTGGACCGGAGTTCCGCTGTGGCGACCCCTAACCGGGAAAAGCCGAAAGACACAACAATACCATTCATTTTCTTAATCCACAAAAACTGAAACTCCGCTTTAGCTTTAACTTCCACTTTTATTTTGGTTCTTATTTCTTAAGCATATTTTATAAAAATCAAAGAAAAATATGTAAGTATAAATATACATACAAAATTTTAAAAATGCTATAAAAATGAAATGTTTTTATATGTAGATGCACTCTAAGTAAACAGACAAAAACACACAGATGTACAGAAATACACAGCTGCATAAAATAAGTTTCAAAAATGATTTTCAAAACAAAAAAAAAAAATCTTGCAAAATAATAGTCTAACAGTCAAATCAACTTGGCAAAAAGCTTCCAAAGATTAAGATAATTTGCTGAAGGTATTGAATCTACTGAATCAGACTTTGGACAAGTCCTGGAATTTTCCTTTAAGTTTCTAAAACATCCCCTGTAGTATGGAATAACAGTCATAGCCCAACAACTTCTACAAGGTGCAAGTTCCTGCAACAGTCCATGCAAAAAGAACACAAAGGACAAACAAAATCAAAGAATAAAACATCTTTCGATATGCTTCAAAGCACCTGGATAAAACAACCACAGCATTAAGAAGCTTGGCAAAAGCTTCTCTAAAAGAAATGGTTTGTGAAGCAGTAAAAGCTGTAGTTGGTATAATGCTGTAGATGATCAAAAGCAGAGTAAAAGATGAACTCAGCAACTCAGTGTATCCATCGACCAAACTGTAGGGCCACTAACCAAGACTGCAATCCTCAGTGTAGTTCTAGACACAGCCTGAGATGAAATCAGTAAATCAGTAAAACAGACATTTAAAGTACTCAAATTCCAGCTAGTGAATAATGAAGATATAATGTCTATGCTTGTCCAGTGGCAGTAAAACACTGCTTTGTTTGGACTGCATACCTCCAGCAGTAGCATGCTATTGGCAGTAAATAAACAATAGTATCTGGATCAGCTCATGACAAATGAATGATGTCATGGTATGACCTTGTTACACTCTGATTTTTTTTTTGTACTTAAATAACAGAGGCTGTGAGCTGCAGCTCTTCAGGAAATCAGGTTATGTATCACTGAATATCTATACTGTCAATCAGGAATACAAATTGCTAATAACTAGGAGCATTTTAGTGAGAGACAGAGAGAGAGAGTGATCTTGTGTGAGTAAATACATGTATGAAAGCAGAGGAAACTGTGTGTGTGAGAGATCAAGAGAGAGAGAGAGCAGGGGCCTGGCCAAGATGCCAAACAGTTAACAGCTCAGAATTGTAGCTCTGCCTTTTTTTTTATGATTCTGACAGGAAATTTTATTTCTTTTTTTGATGAAAACTACTCAGTTATTTAAAAGAAGAAACATTAGTACCTGTTCTTTGTTTTTTCTTTAAATTTAGTGTTGGTACATCTTTTTCCTTTACTTTTCCTGTCAGACGTTTTCAACAAGTAATACAGACATAAGTAACTTGTAGAACTCACATCAGGAGAGTGCAGTGAAGAAGGAATTGCAGTCGATGATTACAAATATTCAAGAGCTTTCAATCAAAATGGACAAACTGCAAAATAAAACTGACAGGATAAAACAGAACAGCAGTAAATAACTAGATATACTCAAGGAGGTAATCAAAAAACATGCTGAACAAATTTCCTCTATTGAAGAAGCAGTGAATGACATTGATAGCACATTGTCTGAGCATGAAAGCCAGAATGATTTTTTTCAGAAGCAGAATAACAAACTTCTAGAAAAACTGGAAGATTTAGAAAATAGATCAAGGAGGAATAACATAAGAATTTACGGAATACTAGAAAAAGAAGAGGGCAGAAACATGATACAATTCTTAAATAACTGGTTACCCCACAGCATTAAACTTACCTGTATTTCTTTCATTTGGAATTGAAAGAGCTCATTGGTCTTTGTCAAAACCAGCTTCATTTGGCAGTTCCTCTAGATTTTTGTCCACTCAAGATAAAGACTTGGTATTAAAATCTGCCTGGTCTAATCCTCCTGTCAAAATTAATAGTAAAAACATTTGTTTTGATAATAACTACACTTCTTCTGTTATTACCAAAAGGAAAGAATGTGTTCCCTTAATAAAATCCCTTAAAAAATCTAACATTACAACTCAAGTGTTATTCCTGGCCAGGATAAAAATATATTTGTCTGATGCGGAGAAGATCTTTAATTCTCTACAAGAAGCTATGGATTTTGTTAAAAAAAAACTTTTATCCGAGACAGAAGATATGCCCCTGGATTCATGAAGCTCGGCGCAAGGACGGCGGTAGGCTTGCGCCGACAGTGCGGTGTGAAGATGGCGCAGTAGTGCCAAATGCATATTAATGAAGGCACGCTGCCGACACAGTCACGTGCATAGGAAAGGAGCGCAAGTGCATAGGGTGTGTCGAAGTGCAGCACGGAGGCGTGGAAATGGCAGCTGTCGACATGCAACCTAAAATGCTTGCATATAACAAGTTGCAAGATAGTAATCACGTCTGTCAGTGTCTGTGGATACTGAAACGTATGCAAAGCATGCAAGAAAGTACCTGCGAACACAAAGTGAAGAAGCAAACACAAATGCATGGTAGGGAATAACGGGTCCCTATCCCACGAACAAATGACATGGAAGACCATGTGGCCGTAGTCCAATGCAGTGTAGATATCCATACCAAGTGGAAGTGAACTGCATCATATGTTAGCGAGCCGCCAGTAGGTACGTCCAGCCCAATGGTGAGGGTCACCAGCTGACCCATAATGTGAGGGAGGGTACACAGCTGGGCAGATGTGTCCATAACAAAATACACGAGAAATGTAGATATCTAGCGACCGTATGTCCAAATCATATCCCACAAGGCATGTAATAGTCACATACAAAATGTATGTCCGTATGTCACATACCAAATGTGATAGGAAATAGAATAAACATGTAAACAAAACAGAAAGAGCATATAAACAGTTACAACAATAAGGACACGTAGGCTGAAAGGAACAGTATTATCTGTACCGTTGACTAGGATTACCACCTGTCCCACTTTGCAAGCGACAGTCCCTCTTTGGGCAGTTGTGTCCTGACAAAAACTTGTAAAAATGGCAAATGTCCTGAGATTATAGGACCCTATACGTTATGTAATAGTTGCATTAAACAGTTTTTCTGTATCTTAATTACATAAATGTTATAAGAAACAGAATAAGCAACTAAAATGCTGCAGGAATAAGCTTTTATATAGGCAAGAATTTTAAGTTGTATCCTGTGTACTGACCATGGGTATGTGTTGGCCTGTAAAATGTGATGTTTGTACCAAAAATGTCCCACTTTGGCCAATTGAAAAGGTGGCAACCCTACCATTGACTGTGGGGAAGTGTTGTCCACTGCAGTTGGATATGTGTACGGAAGATATCCCATCCTGGACATAAGAAAAGGTGGCATCCAACCAATGAGTACAACAGGCTGCCAAAATCCGGAAGTCAGCGGTACAAGCCGAACTTATAAGGATGTGTCACAGTCGAACGGGTAGTACCCGGGTATACCAACCATGTAATGAACGTTAAGTATGGGCGTGTACCTATGTGCGTGAGGTATAGCATGTGGAAATCAAACATGGCAGGGTAGTCCACACAACCATACAGCTACTTGACACATGTAGGGTATTCAATGTGTTATTCTGGCCGTGTCATGGGCCAACAACCAAAGCAGTGATGTATGGGGTGTGAGGAATCTGTGTGTGTGGGGTGGATTGGTAATGGTACAATCCTCCAAGGCAATACTGTGTCATATGCAGAATAGGTGAACTGGAGGTGTATGAGAGAGCAGCGGGTGAAGCTGAAAGAAACACAAACACATGTATAAACAGCTGCAATACAAGCAGACAGGCCATACTGTAGAACACAATCCCACAAACATATGAATATTGAAATGTGCGATACAAATGTATAGATATGTCACTGGCACATACCCACAGATTGGTCCTGATGGAACTGGCCATAACAAATGCAACACACCTGGATGCATAATGGACTACCCAGCATCCCCTCCACATCACACAACCTGCTCCCGTACCTGAACTGGTTTGGTGCAGCCACAGCTACACATAGTGACCACTACACATATGTAGTATGTAGTGTCACCCTAGGGGGTTGCAGGATTGCACACTATGTATCCCTTGCATGTAAAGCCCTCAGCACATTTTCGTATCTCCAAAAAGATGTTCGTTATTTCACTTGTTGTGGATCGGTCCAATTTTTGGATATCCCTCATGGGATACGTAACCTGTGTAAACATTAGAACGGAAGACACGCAGTCCAGTCCTGTAGATATCTGGACAGAAGTTGGAATGTGCATTAGAGGTGCACAACACTGTCCAGCACTAAGTGGTCATGCATAACCTACTACGCAGGATCAAACACCTGCTCGTGATGCACGTGTCCCGACACGAATAAGCGGGAGAATATATTGCACACTTTCGCATAGTGGCAAATGGTATAAGGGTGATGAAGGCACTGACGTAAACAGGATAACCCTGATCTACTGTGTGAGGTACAAGTAATGTGTGTGTGTAGGTGTGACCGACCATACCTGTCAACCTTTGAGAGCAAGATATCTGGACAAAGCCATGAATAAAAGTGGGACAAAGGCCCAAAAGTAGGGACAATTTGTAAAGATTGCTCTTAGAAACTTGATAGAATAACAGTTTGTACATTGGCATTAATTTCCTGAAGAGTATGAAGTCTGAAACTCAACTGTCTGTCATTATGTTCTGACTTCATTCTTTAATGATTAGCTACTAATTTGCCAGAAAACAACAGTGTATTACAGAGGTCCATACATATTTACAGTAACAAACCTTCACATTTATTTACTGTACTACTACATACCTGTAGTTAATTCATGTCCAAAATAATAATCCTCGTATGAATGCATGCAGGAAATAGTCAAATGTGAATGGGAACACCCCTCACCGTGGATTATGTAGTTTAACCACCCGCACCCATATTATGTGTGCCAACATAAAAAGCTGCTGACAGGTGCTGAAACACCTGTGTCTGTAAACACAGGTAAATATTTATAAAATGGACAAATTCTGTCCATGTGCTTTGTCTGACATTTGAACTTGGTCAGGGCAGTTCCATTCACCAGGTGGACAAGCCTAAACCCAGATCACCACATGAACACCCTGACAATCAAAGACTTGTATGTGCCAGG
Organism: Protopterus annectens; assembly: GCF_019279795.1. NCBI lineage: Eukaryota > Metazoa > Chordata > Ceratodontiformes > Protopteridae > Protopterus > Protopterus annectens. Next base: position 436,071,521 of record NC_056736.1, on the reverse strand, counting down.
ACTATAAGCCTTGGAGTTCTGCATATCCTTGGAGTGATTAAATATGCAGCTTGAGTCCAGAGCAGTAGGGAATAGGGAATGTGTAATATGTAGTACCGCGTTTTTCCCAGCAGGAGAATGGATGCCTGTGCTGTAAGCGAAGCGGTGAGGCATATGTTAATGTAGCTATGTACTATGGGTATGCATATAAATGAGTCAGAACACCAATAGTATAGTGGTTACAGCATCCGGCCAAAGTGAATGCAGTCCCGGTTCAACTACGACTACAGCACATATAATTTTAAAGTGTAATGAATGCGTCTGTGCTGTAAAGACATTTAAATATGTAAAGGTGAATGTGTGTTTCGCATATGTCCATTAGCCGGATTACAGATATTTTACTGGTACCGTCACAACTGATAAAGCCCACATAAGCACAAAGACTTAGTAAACATATGTAACCCACAATAAAGGTATGCAAGTGTGCCTGCGTGTGTGTAATCCGCTCACAGCATAACAAATGAATGCTGTTTTCTACACGTTATTTCTATATCTATATATGGATATATATTTGTATATAGATATATATCCACAGACTTAAACTAAATAAATATATGAAATAAAGAATGTACAGCCATATATATATGTATATATATATATATATATATATATATATTTATACACACACACACACACGCAATACATTAATTGATATATACATAACAAACATATAAACATATGTCCTTGTAGATATAACACATGTACATAAATAGGATACGTCATAGCTATTATGGATAGACATACAGACATGCAAGAAAGGTAAATACACTGCTGCTTTCCAAACCATTGCCCGGAAAGTACCAGTGTGCCAGATCTGCAAGTTCTACTCTTTAAACATGGATATAGGTGTCCTTTGCAGGACCCCAAAAATTGATCCACTACAGGCACCGTCCTGTAATGATTGAAGCAAAGAAAGTCACATCCGCAGCTACAATATAGCTGTACATGCAACCGTAGCTTGTGCAAGGGTAATAACACGAGTTGACAGAATGTATGACATATGTCCCGATACGCGGAGAGTGGATAGTGCTTAGAAGTGTCTTCATACTTTATTATCGCTCACATTAAATATGTCTTATGACTACTGTGGAGGGGTGTCAGGTATGGGAATCATGGGTATGCAATAATGGGCCTAGGTGCCTAGGTGCTGGTTGGCACAGATTTATTAGGTCCGCCCCATGGGAGTGATTAATATTCCTATGTGTGTATAGCACACACCTATATCTTCCAAAAATGAAGAACCCATCTACTGGATATTGTGTAAACCATTGGGGGAAGATGTAGGGACTTATATCAGTGTCATGTAAGCGATTATCATGGACGTACATGCATACGAATAAGATGTTAACCATACCTCTCAACCTTTCAGAATAAGACATCTGGACAAAGGCATATTAAAATAAGTACAAATAGGGACTATTTTAAATATTCCGCTTACAAAGTTAGAACGTTGATAGAATAATGGCTAATTCATTAGTATGAATGTTTTGAGGGTTATTAATTATAAAATACTAATGTCTGTCATTATTATCTAACCTCACAGTCCTTAATGACTTGCCACTAATTTACCAGAAAGGCACAATATTATGAAAAAAGGAACAAAATCATAAGTCTAAGTTCGGGACATTTACCCAAAATGTGTACACTTGAGAGGTATGAAGGTAACCCTGTCCTAAATAAATGTACAGAACTAGTGATATTAAGTGGACAGGTGTGAAGAAAGACGTGATGACAAATGACTAAACATGTATAAGTCAAAAGCATGTACCTCGATAAATGTGAATGAATACTTATGCCCTGTGATAGTCAATGTGGAAGGTTAATAGAAACAAAATAAATGTGTCCCTCAGGGTGTTATGCAGTGTCCCCGATACAGTGTTCAGTCTCCCACACTCGCATGTGAGTTCTGCCACTGATGGAAAGGGCAAATACCGGCAAACACATAAGGTAGATGATAGCATAATATGTTTTGATTAGCACCTGTTGGCTTTTGTGAGGAACACAACACTCTGGGCTGGTGTGTCCTGCAAAAGGAATGTAATGGCATCTGGTCTGTGACTTCTTCTTGTGTGTAGTGGTGTAATAAAATGATATATCTTGTATCAGAAACAGATACATGTTATAGGAAACATTATTATCGACTATACTACTACAAGAAAAATCTGAAGGTATGAAAAGCGCTGAAGTAGTCAGCTTAGTATTGACTGCAGGTATGTGTTGACTTGTCAAATGTCACAGCTGTATATATAGTACCTATAGGGCTGTCACCTTTACAAATGATGAAAGTAGGTGCTGCTCTGTAGAAATGTCAGATGTAGCAGGTCAAAACATACCTACAGCCATGCATACTCCACAAATAGACATATTAGCACACAGCAAAGTTTAGGCCAGGATTCATGGAGCCTTGGCCGGCGTGTACGAGTAGAGCAAGGCAAGATGTCTGCTGAGATATTCAGGAATATCCTGTAGGGGTGTGTAAGACAGCCCCTAAAACGAACGTTGCACGGACAATGCTAGGATATGCAAGTTACCCCATTTGTAGTTGAAAGCTATGCAAATGATGTAAATTTGCAATACATGAAACAGTAAGCTGTCCATGCAAGTGTAAAGTTATGTGCAGAAATGTACCCGGATGTTAACCGAGTTACGTTCTGCAAGTAGCTAAACGGAGCAATGTCAGCTGCAAATAAAGGATGAATTTAGTTGAAGAAGCATGCCAATGGCCAAATATAAGGCCAGTGGCATTTCTTTCCATTGGAAATTAATAAAACTCTATTTGTCCTCCCCCGATCTCCTGTGTTTAAGCATAGCGCAGAGGCACGAAAACGCTCTGCGTTGTCAAAACAAGAAAATTATTTAAAATATACATACAAATTGTAATTTTAGTTAAAAGTTAGTTCACCATGCAGGTGAATGGCAAGCTGAAGACAACATGGCTACTGTGTACTGGTTGCTATGTGTGGAAGCGCTCTGTCAGAGATGTAACCAAGCATTAGTAGGCAATCTGATGCAATTGAGGCTGAGGATAGTGAATCACAATTTGTCATGCCATATGGGCCAAGCCACTACAGTGTATGAGTAGGTTAAGGGGACTATCAGAGTAGAAGATAGGTGACATCATGAGTGTGTATGTATAAAACACTGTAATCTTATCGGAGCAGTGTGTCATGTTTGCTGTCAGTTACTCATCAGTGGAAGAGGCGTGTTATGATTTATCCTAGGTAAAGTCAGGAAACTGATGGTGTATGCCATAGATATCACCGAAGTTTCTTGCAAACCTGCTTACAGTGTGTTTGTGCCTGTGCGTGCCTGTAAGCCTGAGTAAGCATGTGTGCGCGCGTGTCAGCCCGTGTGCGTGCGTTGAAGAATGAGTAAGCTAGTGTAAGAATGTTGAAGCCCATGTAATGTCTTGTAAGCCAGTGTACGCATTTGTAAGCATGTATAAATCTGTACTACACACATCACACACGTACTGCACACTCTGAAACACATGCTGCCAATACTACACACGTCAGTCAAATGGCACATGGATGGATAATAAATCTTCAGAATTAACAGTGCTGTAAACTATACTACATTGATGGTCATAGATGCAATGCATCATGCCTGCTTACATACACCTAGAAGGATATCACACTTTGTGTTAACAACATTTTAACATTAATACAGTGCTATAAAGCCACCCTGTGCATCAGCACCATGTTAGTCTGTTCCTGCATCAATGTTACACATTACAGGTGGTGGCACAGGTGTCATCATATGCACAGGGTATGGTGTTTCTTTTCCAGAGCCTGTCATTGAGCCATCCAATCAACATATCAGTATGTGTGTGTGTGTGTGAGGGACAACAGTGTTTGCATGGCCCAATGTTGATGCAATGTGTGTGTGTATGTGTTACCCCTAGCTGTTTGTTTTATGTGTCTGTGTCTGCATGTACACAGTTTCAGCATGTGTCAGCCATATACAGGAGGTTGTGGGACTGTCACAGACCGTACCTGCCAGGCTGTACAGATCGCCATTACTGGCCATGGACACCCCTCCATGCATTCAACAATATTCCAGTCCTGCACCTGTCAATGTATACACATAGATTCTTGGGATCTGTATCACAACTTGTGGATAAACGGGAGTCAGTAATGTTAACCTGATTTGCATAGTGTTGTCAGTTAATACATAGTTATATGAGCCATACTCATCCTCCAAAGTAATAACCACTGCTGACTGTTGCTGAGATGTGCACACGACCATTTAAAGGTGCTGTACTATCATTGTTTTCAATGTCCCTTGTAATACCCAGCAACAAAATAACTGGTCACTCCACAATTATAACCCAGGATCACTACAGCACACAGTATGTGCACTATCACAGAAACATAGCAGATTTACATACATCAAAGGTGATCACGTACAGACAATGCAGCACATTCAATAGTGCTAATATCCACATACATATCTATCTACATTACACACACACACACACACACACACATATATATATATATATATATATATCTATATATATACACATATATATATATATATATATATATATATATATACACACACACACACAAACACACTTGGCAGGGTTGGGATCAGAACACAGACCTAACTACCTTATCACACTACAGAATTATGCATTTACAGAATGCACTACTGTGATTATTAGATCACAGCATTCACACAGGCATATGTCTAGCTTGCTGGCATCAGCATCAAAGGCAAAGACACCGTACGGATTCTATGGAGAGTGAATAGTGTAAAAGCAATGTACTGTTGTCATGCAGTGGGAAACTCACACACACACACATACACACGTGGCAGGATTGGGATTAGAACACAGACCTAACTACCTTATCACACTACAGCAATACGCATTTACAGAACGTGCTACAGAGATTACTGAACACAGCACTCCCAGAGGCATACTTCTAGGTGGGTGACATCATCCGCAAAGGCAAAGATGCCAATAGGGAATGTATGTGGTGTGAGGCGTCTAAAAGCATTACTGTGTCCCCAGGCAGCTGGAAACACACACACACACACACACACACACACACAGAGGCACACACTTGGCAGGGCTAGGAGTCGAACATACACCTAACTACCTTACCACACTACAGCAATACCCATTTACAGATCGCGCTACCGAGATTACTGAACACAGCACTCCCAGAGGCATACTTCTAGGTGGGTGACATCATCCGCAAAGGCAAAGACGCCCATAGGGAATGTATGTGGTGTGAGGCATCTAAAAGCATTACTGTGTCCCCAAGCAGCTGGAAACACACACACACACACACACACACACACACACACACACACACACACACACACACACACACACACACACACACGTGGCAGGGCTGGGAGTCGAACATACACCTAACTACCTTATCACACTACAGCATTACGCATTTACAGAACACGCTACTGAGATTACTGAACACAGCACTCCCAGAGACATACTTCTAGGTGGGTGACATCATCCGCAAAGGCAAAGACGCCGATAGGGAATGTATGTGGTGTGAGGCGTCTAAAAGCATTACTGTGTCCCCAAGTAGCTGGAAACACACACACACACACGTGGCAGGGCTGGGAGTCGAACATACACCTAACTACCTTACTGCACTACAGCAATACGCATTTACAGATCGCGCTACCGAAATTACTGAACACAGCACTCCCAGAGGCATACTTCTAGGTGGGTGACATCATCCGCAAAGGCAAAGACGCCCATAGGGAATGTATGTGGTGTGAGGCATCTAAAAGCATTACTGTGTCCCCAAGCAGCTGGAAACACACACGCACACACACACACACACACACACACACACACACACACACACACACACGTGGCAGGGCTGGGAGTCGAACATACACCTAACTACCTTACCACACTACAGCAATACGCATTTACAGAACGCGCTACCAAGATTACTGAACACAGCACTCCCAGAGGCATACTTCTAGGTGGGTGACATCATCTGCAAAGGCAAGGATGCCGATAGGGAATGTATAGAGAGTGAACAGTCTGAAAGCATATTACTGTCCCAAGGTAGACGTAGACAAACACACGACAGTGGTGTGATCGGGGCAACTAAATATCTACTGAGCACTACAACAACACTACATAGATATGGGACGCACCACAGACAGTACACCCTACAAGACAGTCAACCAGTGTGTTCAATGTAGGCATCCATCGTGACGTTGAAAATGGACATCTGTTGCCTGGATGTCCACCATCGCTATACAGGATGTCAATGGCCATGCCCATACACAGAGGCACATCACCGACACAAGGTGTCACTGGCCATGCCCACACGCTTAGTATCACACGTCTGTTTGGAATGTACTGTGTGTCCATCAACATAATGGTGTACTGGGCATGCTCACACACTTAGCAGTTGCAAAGGGCCGTCTTGCATGCACACGGATTCTAAACACATAAGGGCGCAGTTTGGAATGTACTGTGTGTCCAACTACGCAATGGCGTACTGGGCATGCTCACACACTTAGCAGTTGCAAAGGGCCGTCTTGCATGCACACAGATACTAAACATGGAAGAGCACAGTATGGTATTACTGTCCCCACTTACATGAAGGCCACTCACATGTATCAACCAGTACACACTCGGGAGCCATCACAGATGTCTGAGGTGCAGATCACAGAGGTATACACCGCAGTCTATAATGTAGCCCTTAGACATCACCATGTCATTGGACCAGCAATACACAGCCATACATCAACACAACACAGTGTGACTCATGACCAGTGGACTGTACATAGGTGTACAGCAACTGTGCAGACTACACATGTATTGACAGGGTTCCATCATGTGTTATGCATTGCAATGATACCACTGTACATAACCAGGTCAGCTCTACACATACCAGGGGCCCTGGGTCTTACACAGCTGTGACAGATGACTGTCGCTGTACACCAACGAACACACATGTTTGGATATGTCATACATGTAATTGCAGTGGATATGTGCATGGACCACACACACAATACATATGTACAAAGCATAGCTTGTGCTGTCCTCTGTGCAGACAAGTGGCTACAGCAATCATACACAAGCAAATGGAAGGTGGGTCCATGGCTGTTGAATGCTAACAGTACATGAGGTAGCAATGTTGACCAAGGACACATTCCCTCTGTACTAGTTACCCATGACACCCATCATATCATACAACAGTCCATGTGTTATGTATGTCAACACACATGTCCACCAATTGCAATGCATACAAACATGGCTACATGACAGACATGTAGGACCAACACACATGTACAAACTGTAGTGTGCATGCAGCTACCATGCATGTGCATTAGCTGATGTAAGTAACTCATCTGTGCTTAACTACAACATGCAGTTGCAATGCAGCCCCATCATTGACACCTGTATATGTTGACATACTGACAGTACAGTAGGATGTACATCAGGTATGGATGGATGTGTGTACATAAAGTGGTGATCCACCTGTGTAGATGGATGTTCGCCGGGGACGGCTCACAGGTGTGTCACATGCCATCCTACCATTACATGTGCAAACAGTACGCTATGTTACTGTTACTTAATGGTGAAGACATAAAACCTACACAGCAGTCGGGTGTTACCGACTGTACGTCACTTGACACCTGTAACACTTACATCCTCCCTTGTGCATATAGCAGCACAATTGCCGGACATAGCGTTGGTACACATAATGCGGCCAATACTGCTGCATGTCTGTCAGAAGTATCATCATATAGCAGGTGTATCATTCACAGTACTGCCATGTGTGTTTGCATGTGTGACCATATATGCCACATATGGTAGGGAATACATCCCAATTGTTACATACCCCTGTACACTGTTGAAGACATCTGTACATACTGCAGTGTGGAAAGCATGACGTAGGCAGGTGTGGTGTGTGTATCACACACATTAGCTATCTGTATGTGTATGACATTTGTGGTCTCCACAGTGTGTGTGTGTGTATGTGTGTGTGTGTGTGTGTGTGTGTGTGTGTGTGTGTGTGTGTGTGTGTATGTATGTATGGCTGTCTGGTGCATGGAGTGAGGGTGTATGCTACCATACAGAACACACAGGATCCCTAACCCCTCATAGTGATGCAGTCTACTACCCTGTTGATGCCATCGGTCTCAGCCATACTGGCTACCTGTACATGTCCTTTCTCTGTGTTGCATCGTATGGGTGCACAGTACTGTGAGGGTGATGACCACATAGGCAAGTGTTCTCACCTCAACACTATGGGGTGTGTGTTATAGTGTTGTTGACCCCGTGAGTCTGGGCATGTTCCTGTAATGTGACAGGGTATTACTGCTACACAGTGAGGCCTCATGCTATCAAGTGGCCTCTAACGTTATCATTGGCCAGACCGCAGTGTACAACCCCTGCACCATGTCAACATACCTGTGATGTGACCTAGTATGGATGTCACTTCTCTAGCCACTGTAGCCTATTAAACTGCACACATGCTGCTGGATCAGTATATGTGTGGACATCTGTGGTATGTTAGACTTTCCAGCAGTCCGGTTGAGGCTAAGTATAGCATGCTGATATTGCCATACATGCCTGTGAGTACTCCACAGTTACACATGGGAGACTGCAAACACTGCCACCTGTAGGCACATGCAAGTAGACCATAAGGATGGAACCAGGGCATCATTACCAACATGCTGTTACTGTTGTTACCGAGACACATACTGTGAACATATAACAATGCATGCTATACCTGTACTACATGGTATGTCTGGTGCGTGTCAACAGTACACAACTGATGTAATACACACGTCTCTCAGTATTCTTACACAACTAATGTAATATACACTTCCCTCACTAGTCGTACACAACTAATGTAATATACACTTCTCACTATTCTGTTCACCCTGTGCATCACACCATTTGAGCATGTCCCTGCACTGATGGTGTGGATGACAGGGATGTGGCACTGGCTTCATCATATGCACAGGGTGATAATGTTTGCCAGGGGCATAGGCTGCACCAATGGGTGACATCATGTGTGTGGGTAAGGGCCGGTGATATGATTGGACATGTCTGTTCAGTATGCATGTGGGTGTTGTGGTGCCCTACAGATGTGTTTGCTGTCTGCGTGTATGTGTGCACACAGTTCTGCCTTTTGTGAGGCCTACACAGGGGTATTATTGACAGCTCCAGATTGTACAGACCAGGTTGTACACCTCACTGTGTCCGGCCACGGCCACGTGACCTGTGCCTGCCAGGGGTTGCATGGGCACTACCAGGCAGAGGTACAGAGTGGCTACTGTCCGACGACACATATCCACTGGAACCGTGTCCCCACTGGGAATGTCCTGGGCCACATCCATGTGGCCTGCTGTGTCCTGGTGTGGACAGCACAGCATCAGCTGCACTGCTCCTGCTACCGGCACTATGGGAGCAGGCATGTGAGGTGGCATGCTCATGTTGACCTGAACTAGGTGGTGTAGCTGGCCTACGTCCACGTGGCCTACGCTGTACTCCTACCAGATGTTCCAGCACAGACAGCTCATTCTCGCGGATTGCCATGCCACGGTCAAGGATTCTGACAATGTCACCCAATCGCCTGTCCAGAACATCAGCAATCTGCTGTTGAGCATTTGCCAATGCCTGGATGTTGTCATTTAGGGTATGGATAGCAGCCCTCTGCAGCCTCTGCCCTTCTCTGTTCTGTCATTCAGCACTTGCCTGTGCTGCCATTACAGTCTGGAACATGCGTCTGGTGATACCATCTGCTGCGCTCTGTCCTGCAGGTGCATGTCTGCCAGAGGTCCTCCTATGAGCAGCACCGGCCACATGCCTGTGTGGCACATCTGCAGACATTACACTGACACCATGGTGTAGAGACACACCTTCTGTAGCCACCACACGTTCCTGTTCCACGCTAACAGACGCTGACTGTCCTTCCTCTATGGCCACTGGTGATGCGGTATGTGTTGGCAGCAGAACTGTGTGCAGGGAAGAGGGGGACATAGCTGGGATGGCAACCATTGGCACAGATTCAGCCCCTGACAACCCTGCCTGTACCTCATGCATATGTTCATCACTGCTAGTATCTGTGGGGACACTAACATCAGATGGACCGCAGGAGGGTAACGCACCTACATCACCTGTGAATGCAAAGAAAGACTCTAAATTACAATAGACACACACACACACACACACACACACACACACACACACACACACACACACACACACACCATGCATGTGATTTGACAGACGGCATGCAGCATGCCTGTGATACAGCAGACGGCATGCAGCTCAGACATTAATAGTGTTAGTAAGCATACCCCCTGGGGTGCACACTACAGCAAGCAGGTGTCATATCAGTAGCCATGCAGTTCACACAATCATGGTAGTATGCATGCATCCCCGTGATATACCATGTGGACCAGAACAGGATAACAGTACACATGGCTGACGTGACCATGACATGTAATCTGCTGACGTATGCATTAACATGCATACATGTCTGACACAATGGTGTGCTGACACATGTACAGCATCTTAATGGGCATCACATTGCGGTGTTGTCTGCATGCCCTACAGATAGAATGCATGTTTAGCAAATGTGCATGTGCATGGAAGGGTAGTGTAAGCTGTTTACATTGCTCTACAGTGTGAAGTACAGACACTGTGCCATTGCATGGCATCATGATGTGTCTATATTGCTATACAGTGCATAATATGTACACATTGCATAGCCATAACTGCATGCATACCCATGACATAACTGTGGATTGTGACCCACGATGCTGAGGTGTATACACAGCAAACCATGCTGTGTCATGTGACAGGTCACTGGAGGACCTACAGATGACACCCCTGCACAACAACTACAGAGTCTTAGCTGCCTGACAACCATGTCCACACATAGCGGACTTGTCAATTCACCATGTCCCACATGACATTGATGTACCACACACATGAGGTGCACAGCTAACGGTGATGTGCTACAGCAGCAAGGGAAATTTTGGAAGC
>NC_056736.1:435934634-436055295 GCF_019279795.1 Protopterus annectens | reverse complement strand
TACCTAAACCCCTTTTGACCAACATTATCCTTGACATGAACACTACCAACATGTGACTGGTTCCACACCTGGGGTTATCCCCTCATTGGTGGATTCCGAACATATGCTAATCACCCTTGTTAGCCACATCCCGGCACCACACCCTTCACGGCATACACAGTACATGAGTACTACAACATCTACTACAGATGTCTTATGACAGCGGTAGTTAATGTCATGACACCCGTGCAGATGGACAATGCACATACAAATGCTGGGGTTGGGAGGTTGGCCTAATGGTTAAGGTGTTTGCCTTACAAACACAAGGTGCAGGGTTTGAGTCTCACAAAGGATAATTGGCTAGGCTTAAAATGGCTCGCAAGGGCAGTTAGCCTAGTACTAACCTATGAACCTATGAACCTATGAACCTATGAACATACCCCAGTGCACTTCATTAGCACATACACGACTGCATGGATCATGCTATTCCACACAGAGCCATGATGGTACCCACCAGATAACAGATGCCACTCTGGGGGTCAAGTTCCATGGACATAATTTACAACAACAGGTGGAGGCTGCTGCACAGTGGTGTACAATCCCATGGGTGGGGTAGCTCACTGGACAGCCTCGGTAGGGCCATAGGATCCCTCATCACATACTCCAAAACTAGTTACGTAAACATTACTGCGACACATTCCGGGGTGTACCACAAGGCATTATGGTGGTATGTCAGTAGTCAATGGCAATACCCACATCTGCTCTCACATACAACAGTCACTCAGGGACATTACAGAACCAGGTGATGTTGGCAACATGCTGGCGGATGGATTCAATGCTAACATTACACCCTCTCACTCACTACAGGGCCACAATCCATGCAGGAACATTGCGGTGTCCCTGCGGTCACACCTACACAGTACTGACCTGCACTCTATATGTCCTGGGACACTGGACCCATGTCACCTTCCAAAATCCCAGGCTGTGATGTCCACAAACCTCTGAACGACATGTCTCCCCACTAGGCCACCATATTCAGTAATAGCCTTGTATCAGACATTGTGGCTCCTGAATGGCACACAGCAACAGTTATCACACTCCACACATGTGGCACCACAATGCACGAGTGGGACTATCGCCCTACACACCTGACTGGACTGTTCTGCATGGCTCTGGGGCACATCATCATGGACGTCATTCACAGAGACATTGTTGGGCTCCGGTCCTTTGATGCCACCTGGGTTGGAATTGTTAGGGCCAGAGCATGGCTCCTACACCTGGTGGACTCCTTTCATACAGTTACCAGGGTAGTTGATGATGGTACGTGGGTCCACACAGCCTACATTGTCCTCTCATTGCCTTTCAGCACCGTTCTCCATTCTGGTATTAACAACATACACATCCACCTGCACATCGTACCCTATGTCTCAGGATGTTATGCAACGCGGCTCATGGACAGGACACACACAATGAGGGTGGCATATCATAGTACCTACTGCATTTCAGTTACACTTAGCATACCACAGTCCTCAGTCATAGGGCCCCTCATGTTCGGTATATGCTTCCCTGAGGTACAGGCTAGCACAGAGGGACTTTCCCTGCGTAGCTTTACAAACCACTGCATACAAAGTGCCATGACTGATCCACCAGCTGATACTGACTCCATCCATATGGGTGTCACTGTGACGGATACCTGATATGAATATCTTGGCCTCAAGCTGCATGACACAAGGTGCATGAACATCACCTTTGCATTGCACCATTCACCCACTGACTATCACATAGATGGTAGTCCCCTACATACATGTCACATTGTACGTGTTCGTAGTACACACGTATGTCGCACCCACTCCTGTGATTACCATATTGCCACTGTGGCGTGGATATCCTTCTACATGGCCACACTTATCTGTACTGGGTGTGTAGCTGGTACATAGGCACCTATTGTACCTCTGAACTCCAGACTTCTACACACATTCAAGGGTACAACACCCCATTTAGGGTGTACCTTACACAACAGCTACAGCTTTACATACCACAACATTAACACGTCATGATGTTTATTGAGCTCTGACAGTTAAAGTATGCAGCTGAACTACGGACACCACATCTGTACACATTTGCATACTACATACTCAGGGGTGACCTCTGCTGAACAGACAGGGCCCATGTCCACAACAATATTAATGGATATACTCCACATACGCAACATAAGCTAAAGCCACTGTGAACAACATGCTCATGGATATGTGCACACACGCAATGATGAGTGGGATGTGCTTGAGGGTTACATTCCCAAACCGGACACTCACCATGCTTTGGAACATGATTCCTATGTACATCACCCAGGGACACTCAGTAGCACTGTTCATGTGATACCTCACTTGGTGGATGGGAGACACATGTACGCCAGGCATCACTGCAGTGGCTGTACTGTGCAGAGGTGCAGGTAACACATGGCTCTGCTGTTCACAGGACACTACCCTAGAGAGGTGCCACTGGTGTGAACACTGTAGTTGTGCTTACACATAGACGTGCCAGACTGCATAGTACCCCACTATGAACCTGTGAAGTTATTACATGTCCTTTGTGCATGGTTACTTGGTAGCCCTTCCATTTAGATTAGCTATCATGCTATTACAATGTCCCGTGACTACAAGCCATATGTATCCTGTTATTGTACATGCCAATAGACGATACCTTTGGTATGCATGATATGCCTGTTATGCTGTGTAGAATATCTGACATATCTACCTACAATACTAAACATTACACATATTTTACATAGTATCCCATAATGCAAAGCATACTTGCACAGTGGGACCACCTTAGACATGCCTTTGTCATTACATGCCCATACACATGCCTACTGTGACAGTATTTCAACATATACTATCCCCTGCTATGGCACATACTTGTTGGACATACCCTACCACTGATGGCGGGTGGTATGGAATTGTTCTGTTTAAAGCCCTCATGTAGCATCCCTTGTGGTGTCTGTGATGTTTACCTTGTGGCCCCCTGCTGGATGCACAATTTCTACAAGCGTTAGTATGCTCAGCAAGACATCACTACATAAATACCTTTTCCCACTTTATGCATTGCAGACACTTTTAATTAATGCAAACCAGGCTATACATACACTAACATAATTAATACAAAACACGCTATACATACACTTACATCGAGTGTTCTATATACCTTGTTATCGTTCCGGACTTTCGTCTCTCTTACACTGTTTAAACAGTTATATGGTATGAGCATACGGTTTGAATGTCTGGCAAGTCATCCTTATATACGTTGATACCTGTAACATGTGGTTTCCTTCCGCCAATTGGTGTTCCTGAGTGACTAATTACTTGCACATCAGCTGTGCAGCTACTCCATTCACCAATTATGCGGCAACAGTGGGGTATAATTGAATTCTCCACTTGGGCATTCGGGGAGATGGCCTGTATTGTGTTTTGTTGTGTGTAATTGTAACTGCTATGTGTAGAGACAAGTATAGTTTGGATTCATGCCCCCCGTGGATTGTGTGTGATGGCTAGAGTATGTGGTTCAACATGTGGGTGTACCTGTCATCCCAACCTTCTGATAACGGACTATTGCAAACAAATCCTGTAACATCGCCGTTTGTTCTATTATACAACGGCTACAGTTTTGCATGGCGCCTTTAATTGTGTCTCTCACAAGGTATGTTAATGGTTCTGCAGATGTAATTGACTGACTGGATGTTTGTGCTGTAATTACAGTCTGTATTGCTATAGTTTCTAGTGTGGGGGATGTCGGTGGGTGTATATAGCATATACAGGTTTGTGGGGCTTGCATTTCTACATATTCCATATATATGTATGTGGGCTCCTTCCCTAATTAAAGAGCTATCAGTTAGTAGACATATGTTATGGGATTTTACATTGGGCCGTTGTTAATTGGTTTCTATATAGTATGCAGGTGAGGTTGATACTTCCATACCTCCAGAATTGCAGTGATATGTAAAGGGATATTTCTAAATGACAGCTATCCCGTGTATTTCTGTTCCAGATATTTGCAGTCATTGCAGTTGTGTTGGTGACAGAACCTCTTTGCCATGGGTTGCCACCTTTTCATATGGCCATTGTTGGACACTTGCAGAACACACAGCGGTGTTTACAGGCCGACACATAGCCACGGTCAGTACACAGGATAGCACATACTTTTATCCTCAATACATACCTATTGTTGTGGGACTTTGGCTATTTATCATATTGCATGTAACATTTACGTTTCTTACATACAGGCATAACTATTTCATGCAACTATTACATAATATATGGGACATAATGTCTTACAATCTCAGACAGTTGCCCTTTGTAATGTTTTATGTCAGGACACACCTGCCCAGGGAGGGGCTGTCCCTCCTAATGTGGGACAGGTGGTAACCGTATGCCTATGGCTAGCTATACCCACACCTACCGTAATGATCTACCTCCAAGTTGGCACTAACAGACACACGATGTGGACACACATACACACATTACAGTCACACGGAAACACACATGGCATCCTCAACACACACATACACAGACTACGGCACTCACAAACACAGTTGAACACAGTACCTACATGGACCGCAACACCGGCAGCGGTAACTAAATGTCCCTTCGTATCGTCATACTATTACTTACAGTTCTACTGTTCTGGTACTGTGTTCTTTTGGTCTTTCAGCCTCGTGGTTACGCGTGTCGGTATGTGACACATTCCATAGTTGGCGGTATCCTATTTATTTGTACCTCCAAGGTGTTATGAATGTCGTTGACCTATCTATATATTAGCAGATATCTGTGAATCAGTATATATCAACATATATCACTCTATCGCCCTTTCTATCTGTATTATATATATGTATATATGTATATATATATATATATATATATATATATATATATATATATATATATATATATATATATATGACAGGGAAAGTGACAGGCAAGCTACAACTTTCATTGTGTACTTGTCAGTGTATACTGTTTCCTGGACTCCGCACGTTTGTGTCTATACCTGTCACATTACACACCTGCCATAGGTTAGAGTTACCACCTGTCCCACTTTGCGAGGGACAGTCCCTCTTTGGGCAGTTGTGTCCTGCAAAATATTTGTAAACATGGCAAATGTCCTGCGATTTTAGGACACACTTATTTCCTATAGTTTATGTAATAGTTGCATAAAACAGTTATTCTGTATCTGAACCACTTATATGTTATAAGAAACAGAATAAGTAACTAAAACATTACAAGAATAAGCTTTTATCTAGGCAAAACAGTGAAGTTCTGATTTTCGTACTGGCCGGGTGTATATGTCGGCTTGCAGACATCTGATGTATGTCCCACATTGGTTATTTGAAGAGGTGGCAACCCTACTGTAGGTACATCTTGGCTAGCAATAGTGTTAGGTGATTGTATACATGATTGTACTCCTGGCAGTGGTGGTTTTACCCTTCAGAGCAGGCACTATTAGTACAGGGGTGAATAATGCTGGTTTCACCTGTTCTGGACATCACTGACCGTGATCTGCATGATATTCGGAGAAGCCTAGCCCTGTTTCGCGCATATCTGTATAGTCATATTTAAACGTCGCTTACCAGCAGTGGGCAACGCATATTCCCGCTAACGTGTGCTAAACATGATCTGATGACCTGCATCTGACATGCATTACTCGTGCCTTCGGGATTACGTTACATCCCTTGTAGGACATGTGACCGGGAACATGCACGATGGACACTGCATTTAACACTTGGACATCTGGGATTTGTACACGTGTTATGTCGTATTGTATGTGGAGTATACTACGGCTGTTACTCCATACTGCACTCACATGGGTAACTCAGTTAGTTTACATATTGATGAGTCCAGTTAATGGTATGTCCATGTGATGTTTACTGGATGTGCTCCGGCATTGGGTATGTATATCACAGTGAGCCACACACGATACTGTGTTACACCTTCAAACGACCGTAGGTGGAGTATGCTGGGGTGACGAATACCTGTCATGGGTACACCCCATGCCTTGACACAACATGCATGATTACATTATGTGGAGCCCCTCATTAACGCAGCAGGGAATCCATGCTGAGTGTGTGCAGAACAGTGCTTACACACATGTGCTCCCGCGATTGCCTCTGCTCCACTAAGCGACAGTTGGTTACTCGATGTTGTGGCGACAGCAGACACTGTTTGCCCCGTTTGGTGTATGGCTTCTGACAATCGGGCGTGTACCTACAGATGTACCTGGGAACCTATACACACAGCACCAACATATGTTGATAGCCGCATGTACTGTTCAGGTGTTGACATTCCGTGTTCCAATAGCTGTTGTGTGTACAATGTTTGAGGGCTGCCTATGTAGGATTCACACAGTGGGCCACCTATACATTACAATTTACAGGTGGTCGTGTTTGTGTGCCATCCATTTTACTGTGTGTGCAGGTGGAGAGGTGTGTCAGTCTGTAGGGGCCTACACTGTCAGAGTATGTGCTATACGTTCCCTCTTTGTCAAGGCGTAGGCATATTGGGCATGCCTCCGTTTGCCTACTGGGGCTGGCACAGTGTGTTTGTGGTCTGAATCCCTCTGTGCCTGTGATGGCCTTGGCAATTGCGGTGGGCTATGAGGGCCTTCACCATTTTGTCCCTGCTGCAGCTGTTTCCGCAAGATCATATTATGTAGCATGGCACATACTATAAAGATGTGGGCACACATGCCTGGAGAGTACTGCAAGGCTCCACCAGGTGTGTCCAAGCACTGGAACTGTGATTTCAGCATCCCAAACACATGCTCTATGATGATTCTGGTTTGTGCGTGTGCCTCATTATGGCATTCTTGCATGGGTGTGTGTGCATTTCTGATGGGAGTCATCATCCATGGCTCCAGTGCATAGCCAGCATCTCCCACAAGGTGGCCATGTGGGATGTCCCTCCTGACAAATACCTGATACAGCTGTGAGGCATGCCAGATATGGGAGTCATGGTAGCTTCCAGGGCTGCCAGCACACACATCCATGATAATGCCCTCGGCATTGAACATGACCTGGCAGTTGATGGAGTGGAATCCCTTGCAGTTTATGCAGCACCTACCATGCTCACCAGGTGGTGACTTGATGTGTATGTGCATGCAGTCTATCACACCCAGTACCTCCGGGTAGTGTGCCACATGGTGGAAGTGATGCATATTGTTGGCCAACTCCTCCTGAGTTTGGGGGAAGTATATATGCTCATTGGCATGTGGTAACATGGCATCCAGGAACTGGTGTAGTACCCTGGATGCTGATGCCTGTGAGATCCCCATTATATCTCCAGTTGGCCTTTGAAAGGTACCTGTCGCTAGTATTTGCAAGCTTACACATACCTTCGTGTCCACTGGGATGGGTTCCCCTCTGTTGTTTCTGGTTCTCAGGCGTGGCCGGCACAGCTCCACTATTTGCTGTAAGATGTCCCTGTCCACCCTGTAATGCTCTATTATCTCCAGATCATGTAGCCCCTGATAGGTTACCCTTGGTCTGAACACTCTTCTCCTCCGCCGGAGCCTGTGGTGGTTGTCGGCATCATCCTCCACAACACCGTCAGTCTCTAACACATGCTGATGAATCACAGCTATGGCAGCTCCCAACATGTACATTTTAAAAGTTCCCCATGTGTTTACACCTATGGTGCAGTGTTTGGGAATGCACAGGTGTGTGTAGGGTGCTTTCACACTTTATACTATTGTGCTGTGAACACCGATGATGTCATAGGGTGTGTATGTACGATCGTAGCTACAGGGTATCTTATGTGTTTTACTACCGGAACTACTATTGTGGTGCCTTTGGTGCTGAATTAAATTTGGCTGCCGTGGATTACCTCTTGACCTTCCCTTTACATTTCTGCATGTTTCACCTACCATTTTCTGGCATGCATTCAGCAGCCTGCTTTCATTTGTACTTTCCTAGACCTGGCTTATCTTGCGTAATGTGTTCTATTGCTGGTCTACTGTAGGTTTGCTTTGCTCTGCTATGACAGATCTCCTGACTTTGCAATCCAATGCCTCCCCTCCTTTCTTTGCAATCCAATGCCTCCCCTATCCTGTTTTGCAGGTTTCTGCGAGTAGACTTGTCAGCTGCCGTCGATTGGCCGCCGTGAGTTGATTGGTGTTAATTGCTCAGTAGTACTCCAATTACCCTACTTCGGCATTTCCTTCTTTTCTTCCCTTGACCTTCCTGTTTGTGCTATTGCTCGCGGCACGTGCATCTGCTTACCGGGTTTCAGGCATGTTTTCATCCCCATACACATGCGCTTTCGGGCACCATATGTGCTCTCAGCTAAACGTTTCTATACCTTCCTCCCCACCCCTGTCCTGCAGCTTTGCTTAGCAACGGCCAGGCCACATTTGCATTGCTCCAATGTGCTTACTGCTACGGTGGCACACCCCTCTAATGATGTCATGTATCTCCTCTGAGCCACTCCTCGGTGTTATAGCACTGCGCCGTATGGTACATCCTTCATCCGGCGGGACGTTTGCGATTCAGTATTACCTGCCTCATTTGCATGGCATTGACTACTAATTCATAGTTACTGCGCTGAACACTGTCGCAGGCCCTTAGCAACCCTTGCACCTTGGTTGTGGTGTACCATGCCTACCATTGCATATTATGGTGAAATCCTGATTTGTATTACATTGCGATTTTATGACATTTGTATATATTTTCTTTGTGTTCCTGTTTGCGCACACATGCCCTGCGGTTGTACTGTGCGTTACTGCGGACATGAGATTAAATGTTGTTTTTTAGGTGTTGTGCATCTTTTCTTATGCCATTGGCTATGTATTTAGCTTTTGGCATATGTTAACTTTGTAATACATGAGTCTGGTCCACTTCCATAGCTCCGATGTTCTGTTTGGGAAAATGTAAACCGTGTTTTTTGGTTTACATTTCCGTGGGCTTAAGCTACGCATGCACCACTTCATGAATCACTATATGCCTTCATTTGCATGGAGCTACACTGCACATGGGGTGATTAGCATACCTATGCCGAGGGCTGCGCAGTTCTGGTGTACACCGGTAGTGCACGTGGAATTGGATCGTAACTGAATTGCTCGACTGCCATATTTGGCGTTATTCCGCTTACGCTACACCTGCACCTGGCGCAAGCTTCATGAATCCCGCAGATGGACTAGGCTGCACAAAGCCTGAAGAGAAATGCAACAAAAAATGGATGGACTGTGAAAGGGGTCTATATTAGATACTCAAACATTTAAAAGTTTGAATCACTAAAGAACGAACTTTAGTAATCGAACCTTTAAAAGCTCAAATATATATAAAAATTAAAAAAAAAAAAAAGAAAAACTAAAGGGTGTAAGCAGGGAGGCAAACCCCCCTGCAACACCTCACCCTCCGCTACTTAAATATACCAACTCCAAGATCGCGCTACAGTGTAGGAAATGGGAAATTCTCCATTTCTGCACTGTAGCACACTGAAGTGCGATTTCGGAGTTGGTATATTTAAGTAGCGGGGGGTGTGGGGGGGTGCAGCCCCCATATGGGTGTGCAGGGTGGCTTGCCCCCCTGCTTAAACCCTTTAATTTTTTTTTAAATATTGTTTTTATAGATATTTGAATTTTTTAAAGTTCGATCACTAAAGTTTGTTCTTTAGTGATTCAAACTTTTAAACATTCAAATATCTAATATAGACCCTGTGAAAGAAGGAGCTAATAAAAAACTGAAATATAAATAAACTTGACATTCTTAATATGTATTTCTTTAACCTTAAACATTTCAGTTCTAAACTTCACCTCTGGGAAAAATTAATAAAACAAATACTGATATTTATTATCATGAAGTGCAATGGATTAGCAAGGAGGAAGTTAGGATAGCTATGAAGAGGATGAAGAATGGAAAGGCTGTTGGTCCAGATGACATACCTGTGGAAGCATGGAGGTGTTTAGGTGAAATGGCAGTGGAATTTCTAACCAGATTGTTTAATGAAATCTTGGAAAGTGAGAAGATGCCTGTGGAATGGAGAAAAAGTGTTTTGATACCGATTTTTTAAGAATAAGGGTGATGTGCAGAGCTGTAGTAACTACAGAGGGATTAAACTGATCAGTCACAGCATGAAGTTATGGAAAAGAGTAGTGGAAGCTAGGTTAAGAAGGGATGTGATGATTAGTGATCAGCAGTATGGTTTCATGTCGGGAAAGAGCACTACAGATGTGATGTTTGCTCTGAGAGTGTTGATGGAGAAGTACAGAGAAGGTCAGAAGAAGTTGCATTGTGTTTTTGTAGACTTAGATAAAGCATATGACAGCGTGCCTAGAGAGGAGTTGTGGTATTGTATGAGGAAGTCGGGAGTGTCAGAGAAGTATTTAAGAGTGGTACAGGATATGTCCAAGGGTAGTGTGACAGTGGTGAGGTCTGCGGTGGGAGTGACAGATGCGTTTAAAGTGGAGGTGGGATTACATCAAGGATCAGCTCTGAGCCCTTTCTTATTTGCAATGGTGATGGACAGGTTGACAGACGAGATCAGACAGGAGTCCCCATGGACTATAATGTTTGCAGATGACATTGTGATCTCTAGTGAGAGTAGGGAACACGTGGAGGAGACCCTTGAGAGATGGAGATATGCTCTAGAGAGGAGAGGAATGAAGGTCAGCAGGACTAAGACAGAATATATGTGTGTGAATGAGAGGGAGGATAGAGGAATGGTAAGGATGCAAGGAGTAGAGGTGGCGAAGGTGGATGAGTTTAAATACTTGGGATCAATAGTTCAGAGTAATGGTGAGTGTGGAAAAGAGGTGAAGAGGAGAGTACAGGTGGGATGGATTGGGTGGAGAAGAGTGTCAGGAGTGATTTGTGACAGACAAGTACCAGTAAAAGTGAAAGGGAAGGTCTACAAGAGGGTAGTGAGACCAGCTATGTTATATGGGTTGGAGACAGTGGCAATGGCAAAAAGGCAGGAGTTAGAGTTGGATGTGGCAGAGTTAAAGATGTTAAGATTTGCACTGGGTGTGACGAGGGTGGACAGGATTAGGAATAAGTATATTAGAGGGTCAGCCTAGGTTGGAAGGCTTGGAGACAAGGCCAGAGAGGCAAGAATATGTTGGTTTGGACATGTGCTGAGGAGGGATGCTGAGTATATTGGGAAAAAGATGCTAAGGATGAAGCTACCAGGTAACAGGAAAACAGGAAGGCCTAAGATAAGGTTTATGGATGCGGTGAGAGAGGACATGCAGGTGGTCGGTGTGACAGAGCAAGATGCAGAGGACAGGAAGAAATAGAAACAGATTATCTGCTGTGGTGACCCCTAACAGGAACAGCTGAAAGAAGATGATGATTATTATTTTTTTCTCTCCTTTTCTCTCATTTTATTTTTATTTAAAATCTTTTAATATTCTATTGTATGTTAATATGTTGTAGAGGAACACTCTTCATGTGTGTGAGTGGTGGGGTAGTACATTAGTGCTTACTTGATTTCTAAAGGTGCTTATGGTTATAAATCTGGCCCTGGTGATTTAATTAAATATTTTGAAATGCTTGGAGGTTGAAGTCCTTATAATTGTAGTTTGATGGGATGTTGTAGAGAAGTGCATTTTCTTCTCTCTCTGACTTTTCTTGCTGTATTGATGACATGGTGTTTGGCTTGAATTTTGCTTGGTGTACTCATTTCTAATGAGAAGATAGATATGGTGTTGTTTTTTTTCAGTCTTAACTTTTTAGGAACATTCTATCATAGGTTCATAGGTTCATAGGTTTATACTAGGCTATCTGCCCTAAGGCATTTATAAGCCTAGCCCAAATTATTGTGGCTTACGCCACCCCTTATATGAAAAAATACTGTGCCCATTAGTTTGTTGTGCCTCTGTCCAGCAGTGACCCAGAGATGATTCCCGGGGTAAACCTACGATCTCCCATCCACAGGTCTAGATTTCTCTTGAACAGAGTCAGCGAGGTGCTCTGCCTCACATGGACCGGGATTTTATTCCACAGCATAGGGAGTCTCTGAGTGATAAATCTATCCCTCCAGCACGTCCTATTTATATCCGTGCTAAGGTTTAAGTCGCTTGCTCTAGTGGTTTTGGTGGATTTGGATTTTTGAGGTGGAGCATGTCCATTAATTCCGGGTTGGACATGGCCTTGTATGTCAGGCACATGTCACCTCTGAGCAGATGGTATGCGACTGAATAGAGCTGGAGTTTCTTCAATCTGGCAGCATATGACAGATTTTGGAGTCCCTTTATCCTTTTGGTGAGGAACTTTGGGGTCTCTCCAATTGCTGCAGATGTCGGGTGAGATACATCCCGAATGGGGCATTGTACTCGATCATTGGTCTGATAAGTGAAGAGTACAGGGGAACAATGACCTCACTAGATCTGGATGTGAATCCCTTCATGATCAGGTGGGCAATGTAGAAGGTCTTTCTAACCACTTTAGCAATGTGAGTGTCAAAAGAAAGGCCACTGTCAACCTGGGTCCCCAGGTCCCTGATAACCTCTTCTGTGCTTAGTGGATTGCCACCTATATGGTAGCTTGGGGTTACCTTGTTTTTCCCGAAGGGTATGACTATACATTTTTTGGCGTTTAACTTCAGGCCATGGCTCTGGCACCAGCTATCTGTTTCCGTGAGTCCCTTCTGAAGGATATCAGTGTCCGATGCACTTTCCACTATGGTGCCCAGTTTGCAGTCATCTGCAAACTTTGTCAGCCAAAGTCCTCCCATGTTGGCCTGTACTTCTGAGAAGTAGATGCCAAACAATAGGGGCCAAGGACCGAGCCCTGTGGGACACCACTTGTGACCGGCTTGGAGTCTGACACAGCGCCAGCAACTCTAACCCTGTGGGTTCTGTCCTTAAGCCAGTTTGCAACCCATCTTGTGACATATGGGTTTACATTTAAGCTGGTAAGTTTTTCTACAATACCCGAGTGGGGTATTGTGTCGAAAGCCTTTGCAAGGTCAAGGTAGGCTGTATGGACTGCCTTTCCTCATCAATGGCCTTGGTGACTATTTCCAAGAAGTCGACCAAGTTCAAAAGGCATGATCTTCCCTTGACAAAGCCAAACTGGGTCGGGTCCAATGTCTGCAAGTCCCCTATATCTTTGTTTATGAGCTCCATTATGATCCTCTCCATAGCTTTGCAGACTAGACTTGTTAAGCTTATGGGGCGGTAATTACCAGGGTCCGTAGAGGCGCCACCTTTGTGGAGTGGGACCACAGTTGCCGTACGCCACTCCTTGGGCACGTATCCTGTGGTAAGGCTGAGATTAAACAGCTGCCTTATGTGCGGGTTTAATTCCTCATTTAGCTCGTGTAGCACACAGCCGGGGACACCATCCGGTCCCATTGATGCTGTGTTTTTAGCTTTAGAGAGAGCAGCTTTCACCCGCGCATTTGAGATGTCCGGGAGGCTACACTCGGCTGGGATAGTTATCCCTCCTTTAGGGGAGAAGGGTGAAGTTTGCACTGAACCTGTCTGCCAGTATGTTGGCAATGTCTGTGGGTTCAGTGATTTTTGTATCATTTTGGACTAATTCTGAGCATATCTGTGAGTTTCCACCCAGGTTCCTAACATAGCTGAAAAGGCCTTATGATTGTCCTTTGAATCCATGGCAATTTTTCTCTCAAAATTGGCCTTAGTTGATTTTATGAGTGCTCGTATTTTTTTGCTAATAATGATCAGGGGTGACTTCCCTTTTATGGATTTTGTTCTATCATGTAATAGCTTTCTCCTCTTATTGTAAAGTTTGTTAATGGCTGGGGTCCACCAGACTGGACGTTTGCCCTTTGTGGAAAGAGTCTTGGTTTTATTTGGGATTGCCTGATCCATGCAGTCCTGGAGGTGTTCATAGAAGGCATTTGTAAGGGCTTCCGCAGCTTGTGTTGTGGTTTCCTCTGACTCAGGGGCCTTGAAGGATACCACACCAGTCTTGAGTAGTGTGAAGTTTGCTTTAGAGAAGTTCTTCACTATGGTCTTTTTTGTTTGGGGTGGGGCGGATGTGGATTTCCAGTGAGATTAGTTTATGATCAGATCTCACCAATGAGGGATATACTTCCGGTGTGGAGCATTTTGTCCCCATGTTTGTGACAATGAGATCTAGTATATTTTCTCCTCTCGTGGGAACAGTGACTAGCTGTTCCATGGCATTTGAATTTATGAACTCCAGGAACCGTTGGGCTAGAAAGTTAGGGCTTGAGTAATGTTCCCAGTCTATATTCGGGTAGTTGAAGTCACCCAATATGATGGTGTTTGGAGATACATTTATACCCTCCAGTGTCTTCAGGAAGGCTGTGTGGGGTTCCTGAGTTTGAGAGGGTGGCCTGTAGCATGCTACAATTTGTAGAGCAGTTTTGCCTATTGTTAGTTGCACCTGGATGGTTTCCAAGCTTCATGCGTTGCCACCAACCTGGAGGTGTGAGTATCCTTTATGAATATGGATACACCCCCTCCTTTTGTGGAGTGGTCTGGGTTTTGGGGCCGGAACGCATGATATGAGGTAAAACCTAATAGTGCCGGGGTGCTCTCAGGAGCCTTGAACCAGGTTTCAGTTACAGCACAGACATCGATGTTCTCCATACTGAGAAGGGCCTCGAGTGCGTGCATTTTGAGATTTAGACTTCTGGCATTGAGCAGCATTACCCTCAATTTCTTCCCATTTTTGTTTTCTAGGGTGGTAGGTTTAGAATTTGAGCCTTGCCTAAAAAGGCACTATGGGGTGGCAAGAGCCTTAGCCAATATCCGAATCCCAGGGTGACAGGTGCAAGCCGCCCCTTGGAAGCAGCGTGGCTTGTCAAGCATGTCATCCCAGGCAGACAGACACTGGATCCCCTTTGAATGACACCAGACATTAAGCCAATTGTTAAAGCTGATCATCTTGTCTCTATATTGTGGCATCATTCTTGGTGAAGGAAGGATACTGCTCAGGGTTAGGGTCATACCTGCCTGGGCTACATAATCAGAGAGCTCCTCTATGTCTCTTTTCATGCAGTCCAGGGAGGTACGTCTCAGGTCGTTCACACCAGCATGGACAATGACTGTGTCATATTTGTACTTGCTGTGGAGTGACCCGAGTGCTTGTGTTATGTGGCGGATTCTAGCCCGATAGGCAGCTTACTGTGACCCTCTCCTTGTTCAGCCTGGTGAGTGGGACGTCAGTGTGTCTGACTATGGAGTCACCTATGACAAGTATGTTTGGTGTTGTATTTGGCCTTAAGGGCTGTGACTGCTTTGCACACTGCTTTTGTGGTTTATGTGTTGCTTGTGGGGTGTCTTGAGGTAGCAGTTGTTTGGGTGTCTGCTTTGGAGGCCTCTGCTGTTTAGGTAAATTTTACTCAGAGCCTCCGAGTATGTCTTTGTGTGTTTATGTGTTTGATTCAGTGGAGTGGTAGCATTATGTGAGGCTGGTTTTGTGGTGTGTGTAGTTGCCTTCTCCTCCTGTCTGGTCTTGCCAGTCCTGAGTTGAGAGAGCTCAGCCTCCAGTTTGGCTAAATAGCTGCATCTCTCGCAAGTATTTGTGTTATGTGGGAGGAGGAGAGGGTTGTCTGTGTACATGAGGCAGTTATAACATTGCCTCAAGATTCCCAGATTCACCAGCTGGACCGGAGAGGAGATTGACAACTGACCTTTGGACATGCTAGAATAATATTGGGAAATCCTTAATTGAAAACAAGGGCCAGTGGGGAGTGAGGGTGTAGTGCTTTTAATTTTTAGTGCTGACTTATATAATTGCTTTAGTGAGCAAGTGCCAGGTAACTTGAGTGCAATGTGATACAAGTAACTAAATGCAAAACGACAAACAGTAACTTTCTTTCAAGTGAAACAAGGAAATAAGTACAGTAAGCAATGCAGATATCACTAGTGATCCACAGAAGCTGAGAAGTTGCGTATTAGGTGAATTAGCTTCCAGGGAAATAACAAGCAAACAAACAACAAGTATATAAACAAAGCTAGATTCAGTAGGCCTGGATCTAGTCTATGCTAGAGCAAACAAGGTGAACCAATTTCAGTAAGATACAGTTCAAATATTCAGGCACTATAAACCTTTAACCAGAAAATTCCCAGCTCAGAAGGGCAGAGTCCAGCCTCTTCTCCCACAAGAGTGCAGTCCACGAACCTTCTTAATGTAAAATAACTGGCCTGAAGCCCAAGTGCCTAAACCAGAACTAATACACTTGGACACTGGGCTCTCAATCAGCAGTTCCCAACTTAGAAGGATGAAAGCTACCTGTCCTGCCACCACAGTGCTTGCCACAAACCTTCCTAATGTAAAACAACTGGTCTGAAGCCCAAGTGCTTAATCCAAAAGACTTGAATGATAGCTACACTTTAATCAAGTTACAACCAAGCAGTAATAAATACCATTGAATACTTTAGAGAATGTCTGGATTAGTGCTCAAGTTACACAAACAAAGCTAGATCCAGCAGGCCCGAATCCAGTCTATGCCACAGCAAACAAGGCGCACCAACTTCAGTAAGAAACAGTTCAGATATGCATGCACTATAAGCCTTTAACCAGAAATTCCCAGCTCAGAAGGGCAGAGTCCAGCCTCTCCTCCCACAAGAGTGCAGACCACGAACCCTCTTAATGTAAAATAACTGGCTTGAAAGCCCAAGTGCTTAAACCAGAATTAATACACTTTTAGAATAACAGACACTGAGCCCTCAATCAGCAGTTCTCAACCTAGAAGGATGTAAGCTACCTGTTCTGCCACAACAGTGCAGACCACAAACCTCTCAGTGCAAAACAACTAACTGGTCCGAAGCCCAAGTGTTTAAACCAAAAGGCTTAGAATGAGTTACACCAAGCAGTAATAAATACAATTGAGTATTTTAAGATGATGCAAAAGTAAAAGAAGTAGGTAAAACACAAGTACAGTAAAAGCAGATGAAATTTTTTTTTTTTTTTTTTTTTTCTGAACAAGTGCTGAGATCAAAGAAACAGATTTGAGTGCTGAAACTAGAAAACTGGCTAGTTACAAGAAAAAAAAAAACAAGCTAGAAGGCTTCCCTCAAACACAGAAGGGCTTGGGGGCTCAGAAGCCTACAAATAGTCTGTACCACTTAACAAGAAAGGCAGGAAATAAGCTTAATTTTTTTTTTTTTTTTTCTATTTCCCAGATGCTCTCTTTGTACACAGTAGGAGTGCCTGAAATCAGAATATGATCTCACTGCACTCAGTTGAGTGAGCAAATGAGATGGGCCCAGAGGCAGGCTGAGGGCGCGGCAGTTTCAATGCCACTAAGATTAACACCAAAACAAAAACAGGGCGGGTGGGTGGGAATAACTGAAGAGCAGAATAACCAGTTAAAAATTCCTTCAACACTCCTTCATACACAGTTTAAATCAATTTAAATACTGTATTTTTTAAAAGAAAAGTGCATAAAAAGGTACTTAAATTCTCTTATACGTCCAGTTGAATATAACCAAGTTCTTAGCTTGCCAAGCTGAAGTTTTAAAGCAGGAATTATTTCACATGCACCAGTTTAAATATGCAAGGACAGGAAATCACTGAATGTGGCTACCCCCACACCTGTAATTACTAGCAAATAACAAAATTCAGCCAACACTAGCTTTTAGTTCAAGTTACTGAAGAGCAGAATAACCAGTTAAAAATTCCTTCAACACTCCTTCATACACAGTTTAAATCAATCTATAGTGTAATTGCTGTTGGTTTGTCCTGTCATGTATTATTGCCTTTTCGTATGATTTTAAGTGATCGGGGATGTTTTGTGGTGTTGAAATTTGTTAAAACTTTTCTTTTTTGTGGTTTTGTGGGCTCTGAGATGGCGTCATTGCTTTTGTATGTTTATACAACATTTGAAGTTTCTATGGAGTCAGCTTGAGCTTTCTTTTTAGTTTCAAGCATTATATGACCCTTGTTTTCCCACCTGATGGCATACTAAAGCTCTTTTGAGTGAATTCAGACCCGCAAGCCAAGCTAGAAGTGCTTCATATAAAATTGCCATAACCAACAGCTGTTCGCACTGAGTAAGATCAGCTGGTGACCTTTAACCTCATGCTGAATGTTTAGAATACTGAAACGAAAACTAAAGCCAAACCGGAAAGGCTACAGGGCTGTGATTTCAGCTTTGTAATCATTTACTCTGAATGTGAAGAACTAGGAGAGAAACTCAAAGAAAACAACAATTACAGCTTTTAATCATTTACTCTGAATGTGAAGAACTAGGAGCGAAACTCAAAGAAAAAACATAACCGTCTTAAAAAGTTCATGTTCCTCGAAGTTCCTCAAAGTTCCACATTGAAATAATCTGTCACACATTCAGTGTTAGGAATTTTTTTAAGTAAAATCCATGGTAAATAGAAATTAATCATATTAATTCATTAAAGGATCTTCTTTATAAGTAAAACCAGCATATTTTAACCATCCTATGACCTTCCTAGTTGAAGTTGTTAGTAAGCCATTAGTATGTGTTCCACATTTTGCCCATTTGTTCCACATTATAAAGGCAAGTGTTCCTCATTTTGGCAATGGAAGGTTGAGAGCTATGACTACGACAACAAGAAACATGGGATCACTAGCAAGGTACCTGATAGGGGAGGAATGAGAGGAATGGGAAGAGAAGGGAATGCAAGAAAAGGAGCATTACATGCCTGTTATCTTAATGTTATTTACTGTTAATTGCATTGCGTTACAAGGGCTCACTATTTTTGAGACTCAGTAGAACAATCTCCCATGCTACAAGGTATTAAGAATGATCAAAGAAAATATAGACCAAGTCTGAAACTGATGTATCTCTCAAAATATATATATATATAAAGCTAGATAAGTACAGAGATACACAGATAGAAAGATGCATAGATAGATTGCTAAATGGATAGATTGACAGACAGAAGTTCCAAACTGGTACAGTGCAGCTTGAAAAAATTATGTGAAAATTTAGAGACAAGCTCCATTCAAAGCAACTGTTAATACTGTATGATGATCCACGGGTATTCAGAGAGTTAATGTCTTTAAATGCATTACATTATAAGGAGTTGTTTTTTTCATACAAAACTGTTGGATTTCCTGCTGAGTCATTGAGAAATATCATCACTCGATGAAAATGTACACTACACTACACTTTCATAGTTATAGTTAAGAAAAATGTATATTGTTGAAAACCTATTGCTCTGTTAACATGTTAATTGAATAATGATGACCTTTTTTAAAAAGATGTTCTCTGATTTTGGGTATTTGCCCATTCATTATTATTGGTCTGTTCAGGCTTCTTGAAGAAGCTGAGGGGTATAACCGGAGACATAGAAGGCCTCAAGCGTATCACCTTTATTATCTCAGCCACTAAACTGTACAGTATCGTTTGTCATTGCATATTTGATGTTGATTTTGATGTTTGTTTTTTCTTTTCTCATGTATTTTTTTCATTTATTTATCTGAAGCTGCTGGGTGGGCATGTTCATGCCTCTGGTTCTTTTGTTTGCCAGATACATTTGCTTTATTGTCCTATACATATTCTTATAGTCATATGCTTGCTTATTATGATATGATTATGAACGCATGATGTGCTCTCAAGGTCAGGGTTACTTTTTTGTGAGGATGCTAACATGTTATACTGTTATTGTTTGTGGTGTACTGGACAACTGATCTACAAAAAACAGCTTTATTAGATTAGAAGCATATTAGATTAATGTTTGAGCTAAATATATATTTGATATTTTTAAGATTTTTAGATTTTAAGACCTGTGTTGGTTTAGCAGAACAAGTAGTGATAATCATAAAAAATTTTTATCTCCTTGTTTTCAAACATATAATTAGGTTGTGGTCATTGCAATATGAGAAAGTCCCATGTCACAATCCCCCATATAAATGTTGCTATCTTTATGTTATGGTCTTCACAATGATGCTGATTAATGAGACTCATTATATCTATGGCACTTAATAAAAATAATCTACCAAGCTGATTTTATTTTTTTCTTCACATACCCCACTCTACATACTGGTACAACTATATAGAAACATCAGGAATATAGAGACTACTAATTAACCATGATATAAACACAATCAACCACACTTGGAATAAATATATGTAAATTATAAAGTTAATGTTTAATTTTTATATTAGCTGTTCACTTTATATTCCACCCCAGAGTAGTTAAATGTACATTTCATTTATCTAGGTTCTAACATGTTTAGTAAGCATATACATTTAAAGCTGATTCACGTTGAGTTACTGTACAATCACAAATGTGCTGTTGATACTAACAGTCTACATATAAGGTGGTTGCTGAAAATAATGTATTTGATGTGTGAGTTGTGGATTGTGGATGGTTTGATTAATAATTTAATCAAACCTGGAACTTTAAGCTCCATGTATGTTTCTGGATATAGAAATGTGTTTCAGAAGTTAGTCAAATTCTTTGTTTCTTCAATTATAAAGTGCTTAAGTTATTTCTAACTATTATATAAAAAAGCATATTACAGATTTTTTTAAACTTACCTTATTCATATGCTAGCTTACAAGTGTCTATCACTTAATGTTAATGGTTTAAACAATAATATAAAAAGAGCAGGTTTGCTTAAGTATATTAAAATGCACAAAGCATAAATAATTTTCCTACAGGAGGCTCATCTATTGAAAAAAGATCTAGAGAAAACATCCTTTAATGGCTATACTATACTTGTTACGAAATAAAAATAGAGGTACTCTTATATTGTGAAAAGAATTCTCCAAATATGCCAAAAATTATACATACATTCTCTGTGAAAGAAGAAATGTTATGCTTGGAGGTACTAGAAATCAATAAAAAATGCTATACTTTAGTTAATTCCTATTGGATACCTGAACTGGGAACTAGATTGATGAATAAATGTTGTTGTTGTTGTGTCTTTCGGCTTTTCCCGGTTAGGGCTCGCCACAGCGGAACTCCGGTCCACTAATGATTGGTAGTTGATTTTTACATGCCGAGTTACCAGCGCTGATGCACAACCTTCAACGAAGGTACGCCCATTCACGCATGTCTCCACGCAGAAGACGGTCTAGCTGAGAATCAAACCGGACAGCGTCTTACTGTGAGGCGACAAAGCTACCGCAGCATGATGAATAAATGTATTGATATGATTACTTTGCACGCTAAGGGTAAAATAATTATAGCTGGGGATTTTAACTGTTTATTAGCAGATAGAGACACTTCCAGAGTTAATAAATTTAAAATAACACCACAATCTAAAAAAATGAAATCATTTTATCTCTTCAATAAATCTTAAAATCATTAAATCAAATATGATTTAAAATTAGCAAATCCACTTAACTGTACTCATTATTCCTTTAGATTTGGAACCCAAAGAAATATAGATAATGTATTTGTTTCAAATGGTTCTTATTCCAAAATAAATTAAGTTTTAATAATGTCATGTCTACTATCTGATCATAATGCCCTTTTTTAAATCTTACTATGAGAAATGATGAGCTAATATTTTGGCAAAGAATCCCGGCTTACATAATAAATATTAAAGGGTTTAAGGATTGGTTTCTTACTGAAGTGAACACATTTCTTGAAATCAATAATAATATTGAAGTACTGGATACCATACTTTGAAGGCTTATCTGTATGGTAGAATCAAAAATTGGTATCTTTTGAAAAGAAGAGAATGGGATAGGGAACTATCGGAGATGCAAACTAAAATAGTTTAAAATCAAAATTAAAACCAAATGATAGGTAATCACATACAGAATTGTTAAACCTAAATCAAAAATACTTTGAAATATTAAATCACCAAGTTGCCATAAACTTACAAAGACTAGAGCTACAGTCCTACTCTACACATCCTAAACACTTACATAAGCTAGCCATTAGAACCAAACATATCAATAACTTAAATCATATTAATGAAATCAAATACACAGTCAACAACTCCATAAAAAACAACTGATTTAAAAGGTATGTTAGAAGCATTTAAAACATATTACAAATAGATAAATGATAGAATTATATCTTTAGAGAATGATAATTCAATAGAAAATTTCCTAAAAAACAATATCATTAACAAATTAACTAATCAACAAAATAAGATATTAGATAAACCAATAACATTAATAGAATTGAAAGATCAAATTAAAAATCTAAAAATTAACAAAGCTCCAGGTTTGAAATGGATAATCCCAGAAATTTTAAAAATTTTGCTGGATATGACACTTAGAATCTTGTTATATACATTCTCTATTGTTAAACATGAATTAAGTGCCCCCCTTCCTGGAAATATTCATCATTTTCCCTATTCCAAAACAAGGCAAAATTCTGCAGCTATGTACATCCTATCATCATATCTCTTTGCTTGATTATACATTTTTATGTCTATTTTTGGCAAAGAGATTAAACAACATACTACCAAGTCTAATAGATTATGATCAAACTGGTTTCATTCTACATAGGAAAGTACATGACAATATTATAAAATTATTGTCCCTGATAGATATTGCAAACAAAACCAATAAACAGCTTGCTATTATTAGCTTAGATATTGATAAAGCCGTTGACTCTATTAGCTGGTCTTATCTGCAAAAAAATTTCAAAGGATGTAATTTTTCCCCAGAATTTGCCAATCTAATACTAAAGTTATACAAGGATTCCCAAGCCTATGTTAAAATTGGATCATGTTTATCAACATCATTAATAATTGTAGAATGCACTAAACAAGGTTGCCCATTGTCACCCTTATTATTTGCTTTATCAATAGAACCACTCATCAATTATATAACAAGTGACACTAATATAAAAGAATATTCCTTAAACAGTGAATACTGCCCTAAAATCTAGCTATTTGCAAATTATATCCTTTTAAGAAGTGGAGATATAGATTCTTCTTTACAATCCATCATAAAATCAATTAGTTTTTTTAAAAAATATCAGGTCCAAAATTTAATCAGAGCAAAACTGAAACTCTACTAATCAATAAGAAAGTTAGTAGGCTTCTACAAGACTATAAAATTTCAATTGGGAAAATAATATATTACAGTATTTAGGAATTACCTTTAAATCCACCTGGAAGGAGACGGTTCTTCTAAATTATACTAATTTATTAGCCATAATCACCAATCTAACAACTGGAATAAAATGTTCTTCTCTATGGAAGATAGACTTACATTCATAAAAATAGTCATTTTACCAAAAATTGTGTTCTATATACAATCTCTAATTTCACCTCCTCCTAAAAATGCCTTATTACTTAATTTCTTTTGGTTTCCTCAAAGACCAGGGATAGCTTTTAACTGGCATGTTAGAGCTTGGGATAGTAATGGGATTGGATTTCCTGACATTTAATTGTATTCAAAATCTGTTATTATTAACATCACACTGATGAAGGCTATGTGATTTACTAAGCTGAAACCGGTCTGTTTCTTTCTCCTATATTACTATGTGCTTTTAGTACAGTATATTAAATATTGGTTTATTGCCACAGTTTGCTGGTCTTATTTTTGCTTTGGATTACATTTGTGTTGAGATCTTGCAGTTGCCGTACATACAGAGATTTTTTCATACTACCATCACTAGGAAAATAATAACACTAAATTGGAAGAATAAACAAGAACCTTTATTCACTGATTTTATAAGATTAGCTAAATGTGTTTGTAAAAAAGAAATTCAAACCTACTTCATTAGAACATCTAATGTAACTCATAAAAGATTAGCTTGGCAGAAACTGCAAATTTTATTAGATAAATACTAAAACTGCGTATGTATATTCATCATCTGTTAAGTATTTATTTATTTATTTTTTCCCTTTATAGCCATTCGTTAATTTTGAGCATTCATAAGCACAAAATTTTTCTTGTGCATATATATATATATATATATATATATATATATATATAATTTTGAGCATTCATAAGCACAAAATTTTTCTTGTGCATATATATACATATATATATATATATATATATATATATATATATATATATATATATATATACACACACACACACACACACATATGTATATATATATATATATATATATATATATGTATATATAGATATACACACACACACACACACACACACACACACACACACACACACACACACACACACACACACACACACATATAAATATTTATTTATTTATTTTTTACTCTGATTTTGTCATGGATGAGTGTATGTAGTTACATATAGCTGATTATTTTGTTTTCATGTTTGAATTGCTTTGGTTGTTAATTTTTGGTTGTAAACTCAAATAAAAAGTTGTTTTCGAAAAAAGAGAGAATGAGAGCAATATTGTGTGAGTGAATACGCGTATGAAAGTAGAAGAGCCTGTGAGTGTGAGATCAAGAGTCAGAGACAGCAGTCTTGTGTGCATAGGTCTCAACTATCCAAATTTTCTCAGAATGTCTGGATTTTTGCCTCATATTTTTTTTTCTGTTCCTCATAAAATTTGTGGTTTTTCTGATGTTTTGTAGCAAATCATTGGGGAGTTACTTCACTAAATAATGACAGGCATTTCAGTTACAGGCTTTATATCTTTCAGAAGATGCATTGTAATACAAGAACTTTTATTCTAGCCACTTTCTAAGTTTATAAGAGCAATATTTAAAATTTATCTCTATATGTAGGGCTTTGTCTCCTCATTATTTTTGGCTTTGTCCAGATTTTTTGTATTGAGAGGTTGAGAGTTATGCTTGTGTGAGTGAATGTGAATATGAAACCAGAGGAGATTGTGTGTATATGTATATGTGTGTGAAAGCAGAAGAGATCGTGTATGAGAGAGAGAATAAGTTCTCTGTAAAATCGTTGTTTTACTTATTTATTTTTTAAGCACTTTATTATTTTTTTATACATATTTTTTAATATAAAATGCTTCCTCCAGCACAATTAACATATACTACAGAAAGTTTGAAACAATAGTGGAGGAACTTTTTTATATCAAAAATACATATAAAAAATAAGTAAGTAAAACAACAATTTTACAGAGAGCCCATTCTCTATGCGCAATAATAACCATCAGCATGTGTGTTAATGTGTAATCAACACCCTTCCAGTGGTATAGGTGCCCTCCGCCTGTAACATCAGGCCGCATAACACCCCTGGGTGGACGTTAATTACACATTAACACACACCGTGTCGGGCATTATTGCTTACTTAGAGTTATGTGGTTTCACTAATCATGTAAATGCTGATTTCATTTTTAGAACATTAAGTTGGCATATTTTTGAAGGCCACGGCTTAATGAGTTTTAATCCCACATTCTAAAGTGTTAGTAATTTAAGGAAAATAAAAGAAAAATACATTTGCTGCTTGTTTTTATTTACCTTTTGGTTGATTTTATATCCACTAACAACAGCAAACATGATTTTAAAACTAAGAAACACAGTTTCTTTTACTTCATAACTGTGGTCTCTTTGGTTTTTTTCCTTATGACTAAAAATAATTTCACAGACTTGCTTGTTCATTTTTATGCAGTGTGCTGAGTATTTCAGGAGAAGAGTGGGCAGCACATCTATTTGATGGTGCACTTTTCAAATAAATCTGAAGCTGTTAGCTAAGTGATCATAGCTGTGACTACTTATATGCAGCTTGTAACCTGTCTGCTTGTTCTTTTTAAGGTAATTTAACTGCTTTTAAAAAAGTTTTGAAGTTTGACAGTTTGCAAGCTGTCAGCCCTTTTTTAATGTTTAGTGCCCTCTACAAGTGGACAGAGGGGGTGTGGGTACTATACACCCTACCATTGCTTCAGTATCTTGGTTGTAATCAGTGCCCTTTACAAGTTGGCAATGAGGGTGGGGTAGGTAAACCATTTGCCCCTTCCTTGCTACAGTATGTAGGTTGTAATACATTAATTCTGTGGGGGGGGGGTCCCAAAGTTTTTTTCTTATTGCAGTTGCTGATCTTCTGTGCTGCTCACTTGGTCAGCATTTCAAAGCATGAATGAGTTGCTATTGCTGTATGGATTTCTGTCACACAAGAGGACATATCCTGTTCATATATACTTTATTCTGTCTGTTCAGCCAACCTTATGAAATGCAGTTCAGTGTTTGAACAAAATCTTACCAGGTTGGTTTGTTTCTTCAGGTGATAAGGACCAGTTCACATGGTAATGACTTGCAGTAATTATCATCATTTAATAAAGCAGCAATAAAATGAATAATAAGCAGTAACAGAGCTGGAGAACTTCCCACTCTACCAAAACGTCGTGGCAAGTTTGCTATAACGTTTGTAGCTGTAACCTGGAACATTGTTTCTAGGTACTGACTGCAGTAATTACACACTGCAAAGACAAAGAAATTACTTTCACCAAAGAGGTTGAGCAAAGTAGCTCAAGCATTTTGAAATGACATATATTATATTTTCAAAGGGAGCTATACTAAGAAAATTATATTACTTTGGAGTATGAAATGGGAAGCATTTATGAAAATATAATAAATAAAAAATAATAGAACAGCATCTCATCTTGAGCATTTATTTTGAAATGACCTATTTGAGTTGTTGTATAGGAAATTCTTTTACTTTGAAGTTACATATTTGAAATTTAGTTATAAAACAACTTGTTTCATTGTCACTTATTTTGCTTTCAGACATACATGGGGCTATTCATACACACTGGCAGTGCTAAATATCAAAAATTTCATAATGCAGTACTTCACAATATTGCAGTGACGTAGTAGGAAGGGGAATGCTGTGGTGGCATGGAGTAGGACTGGCATAGTACTGACATTCTAAGAAAGGCTGCATAGTAAATTACAGTAACCATATTAATGGCAGTTGTTGCATTCTGTACTGAAGTAGTCTCACTATGAGAAGTCACGTGACCAAAGGAGCAGGGTGGCATGGCTGAATCAATGTTTCTTTACACATTTTTATTTATGTATTTATCATTTGTTGATAGTCAGACTAGGCTAATGGCATCTTTTCATGGGAGACCCAAGGTAGTATTTCTGCTAGAAGGGGAAATTTGGACAGTGCATCAGGGAACTCCCTTTACTATTTTCTGTAGGTGCTGTAGGATCTTTTACCTTCACCTGAGTTACCACTACCTTAAGGAGATGGGATCTCTGTTTAATGTCTCATTTGTAGGACAACACCCTCAGGAGTACAGCATCCCTCAAATGCTGCACTGCAGTGTCAGCAATCCAGTTACCTGGAGGGGGAATAGAACCCAGAGCCTTATGATCTTTCAGCACTAAAAGCAAGTGTGCCACCTGATGTGCCACTGGCATCATGCAGTGAAGTACCTCACAGTGTCAGCTTAGACACTGTGAACAGGCTGTAGTGGGACAGGAGAGAAAAGTGCTAACTCAGATCATTATATAAATGGGGAGGAAAGTGGGAGAAAGTAAAGGTAGAAATGGGGGATTAGTAAGCAGAAGAACCCAGGCAAGGCTAACAATAAGTAATGATAGGATAGGGAGAGGAAAGGAGGTCATTTTTGGGGTGGGGCAGATGCTTATTTTATATTTCTTAAAAAGAAGAATTGATTGGGAAAATAACAAAGAATTTATGTGGGAAGGATACAGAGAGTAGTGAAGGAAGCAGGGGCAGGGAACCAAACATAAAGTATAGACACAGATTGACAGGGCAATATTAACACAAAAGGGAGGGCAATAACAGAGGGAAGCAGAAATTCAGAGGGAGGACAACTGGTAATGGGGAGGTCAGGATTATAATCAGGGTATGATGAATGACACATACGGGAGAGGAACACCATGATGGATGACAGGGTGGATGGAGTGTAGAGACCCCACCTAGACATCACTCACCTCCATGGCTAAGGTAATGGACAAGCTCTTCCTCTGATGGCCTGATGAATGGGGCCAGTCAGTTGTTGAACTCTGTCAGTTATTCCAGGATGCACTCCATGGTCTAACTACTGGTAAACCTCATATGGAACCAGGCATCACTTCTGACACCAGCTGTCCAAGGGAAACAACTTTGGCTGACTCACCAAAGCAGAGCCCCTCCCCCTCCTTCAATGCTGTCACTGAAGCCACAGATAAGCCCTTCAGGTCACCTTTAGCAGACTGTCTGTTATCTCGATGCTGACAGGTGACCCAGCACCAGACATGTAAGCTGGCACAGACAGTGTTGCCTGTTGTTGCTCAGTATCCTACACAGCTGGACCTGTAGAAGGTTGAGACAAAAGCAGAAAGAGAAAACACATGCCTACACACACACACACACACACACACACACACACACACACACACATATATATATATATATATATATATATATATATATATATATATATAGGAGCGCTACAGAATCCTGAAAGCCCAAATCCTGAAGACCAAAATCCTGAAAACTCAAAATCATGAAAACACACAGGATACCAACACTTGCTATATTCCAGCACAAGTACATACAGAAACATAGTACTCTTCAACTATATGCAGGGAGACAAGCCTCCCTGCACCCCCCCATGTAGGGGGCTGCACCCCCCACACCCCCCTGTTACTTAAAAATATGACTCCAAGATTGGACTTCACTACACTAAGTGCAATCTCGGAGTTGATATATTTAAGTAGCAGGGGATGTGGGGGGCACAGGGGGGCTTGCCCCTCTGCTTATACTTGCAAAAGAGTAATATGGTTTGTGTTTTATTTGTTTCTGTATGTGTTTGTACTGGAATATACTAAGTGTTGGTATCCTGTGTGTTTTCAGGATTTTGAGTTTTCAGGATTTTGAACTTTCAAGATTTTGGTCTTTCAGGATTCTGTAACACTCCTATATATATATATATATATATATATATATATATATATATATATATATATATATATAGATATAGATAGCTAGCTATAGATATAAACATTATTGCATGTCTTTTACAAACAGAATTGAAACTGCAAAGTACAGCCATGGACATAGTTCACATATATTGCCATCGGAACAATTTCTCAGATCCCCTGAGACAAGCCTCTTGATAAACTCTCTCTCTCTGTCTTTCTCGATCTTTCTCTCTCTCCACAGCTACCATAAAAGAAAATAGGGACAGTTTAGTACACTGTGACTTTGTCAAAAGAAGGCAAGGAAACAAAACAGCACACAATACTTGAGAGTGGGAGGAAGAAAGACAAAAAGGTGAGAGACTCTAGGTGTCTTTGTTTTATTTGCATTTTTTTGTAAATGGGCTGAGTCCAACTGCTAGTATACAAAACCTGGCTAATAGTAAGATTTGAATAGACTAGTCATTGATGGAAAGTAACAATGGAAACAAGCACATAGAATGTTAATGACATATTGTAAATCTGCAAATTATAATTTAACAAAATTCAGAAGCACAAATCTTTTGCATGTTTCTGCAGGACTGATAATTTCTGGCACACTTTGTTAACTAATTGATAGTTATTTTCTTTGTCCATGGGGTCATTGCTTTTAGGCCCATATTAGTTTACTTAAAAACACTGGAAAAATACTTTGTGATTCTGTACATAATTATAGATGCTATATGATTGGGAGACAGTGAAGCAAAACTCTGCTTCTGAATTCTGACAATTTTGTAGCGTTTATAACAGCAAAGTAAAACTTTGCATTTCCAAGAGCCTTGTGTGCGCTTTCTAAGAATTATTTGTATGTTCATGATTGTCAATGTAACTTAGAAAACAATTTGACTTTTGATATGACTGTCATATTTGGTTATGTTATTCTTCTAAACGGATAAAATACTTTTAAAAGACACTCGAGGCACTCCTCAGTATGGAGAAAATCAATATATGTGCAGTAACAGAAACCTGGTTTAAGGCTCCAGAGAGCACCCCAGCACTACCAGGCTACAACTCATACCATACATTTCAGCCACAGAACCCCGACTGAAATACAAAAGGTGGGGACGTATCCATATTCATCAAGGATACCCACACCTCCAGGTTAATGGCACAGCACGATGCTTCAGAGATCATCCACGTGCAACTAACAATGGGCAAAACTGCAATTCAAATTGTAGCTTGCTACAGATCACCTGCCATGTCCCAGAACCCCCATTCCACATTTCTGGAAACACTGGGAAACATAAAGGTCCTACCAAGCACCCTAATATTGGGTGATTTAAATTACCCAAACATTAACTGGGAGAACTGATCAATTACTAACTCCCTTGCCCAACATTTCCTGGAATTTATAAACTCAAATGCCCTGGATCAACTGGTCAACACTCCCACCAGAGGTGACAACATATTGGACCTGGTCATCACCAACATGGGCAACACCGGAGGTCATCCCCTCGCTGGTTAGATATGACCATAAACAAATCACTTTGGATATCCACATTCTGCCCCCACCCCAAGACAAGGAAACCACCATGAAAAACTTTTCAAAAGCAAACTTCACGTTACTTAAGACTGAGGTGGAAAGTTTCAAGGCCCCCATGCTAAAGGATAATGCTGTCCAAGCTGCAAAATCCTTTACTAATTCATTCTACGGGCACCTACAAGAATGCATGGATCATGCTATCCCAAGCAAAACCAAGACTCACTCCTCCAAGAAAAGAAAACCAGTCTGGTGGACCCCTGCCATAAACAAGCTGTACAATAGAAGGAGGAAACTAGTACAGAAAAGAGTAAAATCCCAAGAAGGGAAGACATCCCTGATCAGTATCAGCAAGAAACTATGATCCTTCTTAAAATCATCCAAGGCAAGCTTCAAAAGAAAAATTGCCAAGGACTCCAAAGATAACCAAAAGGCATTCTTTAGCTATGTCAAGAATCTAAGTGGCATTGTTCAGATCTGCTCGGAGTTAGTGCAAAATGGCACAAAATACACTGAACCATCCGATATCACCAACATCCTGGCAGACAGGTTCAGTACAAACTTCACCCCCCTCTCACCCCTAAAAGGGCCCATAACCATACCAGAAGAATGTAGACCCCCTGAAATCACATACACTCAGGTTAAAACAGCCCTCTCCAAAGCCATAAACACAGCATCAATGGGACCAGACAATGTCCCAGGCTGCGTCCTACACGAGCTCAAAGATGAACTAATCCCTCACCTAAACACACTGTTCAAACTCAGCCTCTCCACAGGCTACATATCCATATAGTGGCCCACAGCAACAGCTATTCCACTCCACAAAGGTGGAGCCACAACAGACCCTGGGAACTATCGCCTATATGCCTGACTAGCTTGGTCTGCAAGGCTATGGAGCACATCATCATGGAACTCATTAACAGAGACATTGGGAACCTCCAAACACTGGACCCTACTCAGTTTGGCTTTGTTAATGGCAGATAATGCCTCTTAAACCTGGTGGACTTCTTTGAGAAAGTTACCAAGGCTATAGATGAGGGAAAGGTGGAACATGCAGCCTACCTAGACTTCACAAAGGCCTTCAACACCATTCCCCATTCTGGTATTCTAGACAAGCTCACCAGCCTGAACATAAACCCCTACGTCACAAGATGGATCGTCAACTGGGTCATGGATAGAACCCACACGGTGAGAGTTGCGGGAGCTAGGTCCAACTCTAAACTGGTTACAAGTGGCATTCCCCAGGGCTCAGTCCTAGGACCGCTCCTGTTCGGCATATACTTCTCAGAGGTACAGGCAAGCTCAGGAGGACTATGGCTGACCAAGTTCACAGATGACTGCAAACTAGGAGCTATAATTGACTCTCCGGCTGACACAGACATCCTTCAAAAGGGTCTCACTGAGACAGATACCTGGTGTCAAAATCATGGCCTTAAGCTAAATGCCAAAAAGTGCATAGTCATCCCCTTTGGAAAAAACAAAGTACCCACAAACTACCACATAGGTGGCAGTCCTCTAAATATGGAAAACGTAATAAGGGATCTGGGGACCCAAGTAGACAGTAATCTCTCCTTTGATAATCACATTGCCAAAGTAGTTAGAAAATCCTTCTATGCGGTCCACCTAATCACAAAAGGGTTCGCATCCAGATCAAAAGAGGTCATTGCGCCCCTCTACTCATCACTCATCAGACCCATCATAGAGTACAATGACCCATTTGGGATGTACCTTACAAGACACCTGCAACAGCTGAAAAGAACACAGACGTACCTCACCAAGAGGATCACTGGCCTCAAACAGATGCTCTATGCAAATCCGACAATGAACTGCTAAGGTAAGAGAAATCAGGCACAAGTGTCAGCCGGTAGCAAACAGTTTAATAGTAAAGTGCTTTTCGTCGGTGCAATGTACAGACTTCCTCAGACAAAAAGTTCAACATGAATAACCGTTTAAATAGTTAAAAGCAATTACTCAATCAAATACAGTAATTAATTAATAAAGCACCTAAGTACTTTTTAAAAGACCCTCCACTCATATATAGCTTAAAACAACAAGGGTAGCAACAATGACAAAGGTATCAAGCTCTTCAGGAAAAAATGTTAATAACTGAGGTTATCAAACAATTTAAATTTCACATATTCTTAAACCTCTAAACATTATACATTACATTTCCTTATCTAAGCCACAACTTAAGTTGTAATCCTTGAGGTGCGGTTACTGACTAAAATAATAACTTAAAACTATCGTTATAGACAAAAATTAAATAGCTGGGGGCGTGGCCAAGGATGAACACAGGATAGCAGCAGATTTCTTCAGCTCCACCAATTTCACTGCACTGACAGGAAATAATTACTTTAAAAATTAATTTATGAAGTCATTTTCTTTCTAAATATGTTTGGTTTATCTATTTCTTGAATAATATCTAAAAAAGAAAGAAAATTTTAAAAATATTCCTGTCAGAAATCACCTTGGAAATTTTCCTGTCAGTTTCTCTGTTTGAAATGAGTTCCAGTAAGACAAATTCTCAAGATTCCAGCATCAAGAAAGAACTTCAGTCTCTGATATCTACAATCCAGCAACTTACTGCTAAGATGGATAAACTGGATACTAAAATTGATACCTTCATAGAAAAAACTACAAAACAAATAGACTTATTACATATAGACTTGCAACAACAGAAGACCCAGATTACAGGCATAGAAGAGACTGTAAATGACATGGAAAATAGAATCCAAGAAGAGGAAATCAACATTGAGTTTTTGCTGAAACAAAATACACATCTACAAACAAAGCTTGATGACCTGGAAAATAGATCTAGGCGCAATAACATTAGGATTTTTGGACTGCCAGAAAATATTGAAGGTAACAATATTACTTCTTTTTTAACAACTTGGCTCCCTAAAACTTTAGACTTGCCAGAAGCTTTTTCTTTTGGTATCGAAAGAGCCCACAGATCTATAGCTAATACTAACTCTAACAAAAAGTATCCTAGA
This sequence comes from Protopterus annectens, assembly GCF_019279795.1. Classification (NCBI taxonomy): domain Eukaryota; kingdom Metazoa; phylum Chordata; order Ceratodontiformes; family Protopteridae; genus Protopterus; species Protopterus annectens. The sequence continues at coordinate 436,022,135 of NC_056736.1, read as the reverse complement.
TCAGTTATAGTTAGATTTCTATCATCTTTTGATAAAGAGATGGTTCTTAAATCTGCTTGGGCTAAAGCTCCTGTTAAAATTAATGAGGCAACTGTGCATTTTGACAATGACTATTCTTCCTTGGTAATAATTAAAAGAAAAGTTTTTCTGCCATTAATAAGGGAGCTTAAGAAAGCACAGTTTAAAACCTACCTTCTGTTTCCAGCCAAGCTAAAAATCTTCCTTCCTGATGGTCCTAAAATTTTTGATGACTTAGACTCTGCATTGCTGTTTATCAAAAAAAATAAGATTTTGGATAAAATAGAGGAAATGGAATGGGCTAGTCCTTCATTAAAGAGGTTGGCAACAGAAACTTCATGGAAGACTTCAGAGAAGAAAAAGAGACTAAAAAACAAATGACTTGTTCTATGTTTTTTTCTTTTTTTTTCTCTTTTTTTTCTTCACTATTAATCTTTTTAAATATAGCTACTGCATTTTCAGAAAGCCACAAATATTCTGAAAAAGATTTAATCAAAGTTATTTTCTGTGTACAAAGAACTGTTTTTGTTTCATTATCAGTTAAAATATCTGATGAACTAATAACAAGCTATCATTCAATATGTTTCTCTTTCTGACAAAGAGAACTAAGGTCAGTGACTTGATACATTTTTTTTCCCTTTTTCTTCTTTTTTTTATTTTAAATAATGACATTCTATTTAGATTATGCAGTGGGTAAGGGGTGGGGAGGGCAAGGAGAGAAGTGTAATGAAAATATGATTAATGGAATAATAACTTATTTATTCCTTGTAAACAAGTATATATGTTGTTTAAATGCTATTGCTAATTATACTTCCTTGATTATATTGCTTATACTTGTTCACAAATAATTTGTCATGCTTTAATTAATAATAATTAGAACTAAATAATAGTAAATAGTATGTTTCATATCCATCTTTATTAATATAAACAGCAAGTAATATTCCACTGTAAATACTTTTTATAGCTTCCTTTTTCATTTTTTTATCTTTTCTTCTACTCTCTTTTTATTTTCTACTCTCTTTTTTTCTTTTCTGTTCTCTCTCTTTATTTTCTTTCATATTAATATATTCACATGCTTTTGATCATACTGATACAGTAAATAATAAGATTTGTATAAAAATTGAATTGGGGCATAAATAACTAGTTCTATTACATATTAATAACTGTGGGCTTAGTTTCACTTTCATAGAGGCTGTAATTACTTGTAAAATACTTTGCGAAGGTTTTGTTATGTTTAGCTTCATTTATATTGCTAAATGAATGTCAGTCACTTGTTTTTAACAAAATTCCCACCAGAATGTTAAGGGAGACAATTTGGGATGTGGGTTACCTCGTGAATAGTGTCCTCGAGTTGTTTTAAAAGCTTCAGCACTCAGAATTCATGCAGAGAAGCTGAAAACAGTCAATTTGAACTTTGACCCCTGAATTCACACTGACACATCGCAGATTCATGAAGAACACTCTACCAGGAAGTAGAACTGCTGCAATTGCGACTCTGCGATGGAAAACAAACTCTATAACATTTAAATGTGAGTTATCTTTTATAACTACTTATCTATTCATGTTATAATTTATAAAATATGAAAGTTATAATGATTTTAAATGATTCAGTATCTCATAGTAAGCAAATGTGATATTCTAGAAGGCATAGAAAGTGAAACATTTATACATGTGTTTTTGAAAGTTTACTTGACTGCAACATATTAATGTATGCAAAAAACCTATGATTTAAACATATACTTTGCTATAATTCATTTGATTTATCTGACTGACAAGCATAAATATCTTTATGACTCTATTTTGGAAGAAGCTGTCATGTGACATTTTAAAGTAGCAGTTCAGATATACAAAATACAGATGGCTTTCTTCACAATAATGCAAATATTTCTGAGAATTTACATAACTATGCAGTATGATTTATAACAATTTTTATAAATATAATATTTTATTTTACTGGCAATAATAAGTATGAGAAAAAAGCTCTGATACAAGTAATTTAAAGTCTTTTGGATGCTGTTAACTGCATTTCTATGACAGAAAATAGGTACATCTTAATATATGTAATGTCTGAACCATAATAGCCAAAGTTATTGATTTAAATGAACACCAAAACTCATTTTTACAAACTTTGAATAAATTAATACGTAGATATGCCCTCACTTTTTTTTTTCTCTCTCTCTCTCTCCCTCTCTCACGTCTTTTATTTCTTTTTCTCTTCTTGGTTCCTAATATCAAGTTTATTTGAATGCTATTTGAGTATAAATGTATTATATTAAATAGATGTACATAGCAGTATGAATTGTTTTTAAAAGTTTCTATTTCTTTATATGATGCTGATTTATCAAATGTGTAGCTTTGTCTTACCAGATAATCTAATTGAAAGTTGTTAATTTAAGTTAATAATAACTAGTATTAAATTGATAAGGTGGCAGCTGAGGTACTGCTGCTTAGGGTAGGGGGTTAACTTGAGTAGTATGTACTACTCTAAGTTGGAGTTTTAACTCCAGGCTGGGTGCAAGGTTTAATCCTTACATTATTTTCTTTTGTTCACTGTTGTATGTATATAGTTCTGACATCCACAATACATTTTGTAAGCTCATTGTCACTACAAACAAAATTGAATCTTATACAAAATCCCATAAGAGATTCAATAAATACAGCTATATCTAAAGGTACACCTAAAGGAGGAGGCATAACATTACTTATTTTGTTAATTGTTATTTTGATTATAAGTTTTATATGTTTTAAAAATGCCAAATGACTTCTCTAAAAGGAATTTCTTTAAACATTAATGGACTGAATAATCCGTGTAAAAGGGCAAGCCTAATAAGATACATTAATTTACATAAGGCCAACTTAGTATTTTTTCAAGAAACACATCTCCTGAAAAAAGATGTTGATAAATTAGCCACAAATAAATATACAGTACTGGTTAGTACAGAGCACACTCAGAAAAAAAGAGGAGTGGCTATTTTATGGAATAAAAGTATGCCCATTCCTAAAACTATTAAGTCTTATCAGGATGATAAAGGAATGTTTTGTATGGTTACAATACAAATTAATGGGAAGACTTATACATTAATCAATGTATATTGGATACCTGGAATTGGTATTAATACAGTGAAATACCATCTTGATAAGATCATATCATTCTCTATAGGAGATATTATTTTGGCAGGTGACTTTAATTGTATCCTACATGAAAATGATACTACTACTATAGGGAAAAGGAAAATTACATCTAATGCAAAACATTTAAAGGATTTTGTTAATTCTTATCATTTAAATAATATTAATAATCAGATAGACTCAAAATCATTACCATACACCTTTTTTTTCTAACAGATACAAAACGTATTCAAAAATAGATAGAGTCTTTATTTCTAACCAGATGGTAACATAATTAATTAACTCTAAAATCATTTCATGTCCTATATCTGATCATAATTCAATTGTTTTTGAGTTCATGATAAAAAATACTTACAATGTTCAGATCAAAAGGATACCAGCATACTTAACTCAACTAAAAGACTATAAAGAATATATACTTTCAAAAGTACAACATTTTCTAGACATAAATAATACTCCTGAAGTCTCCATTGTTTATGTTTGGGATGCTTTAAAATCATATCTATATGGACAAAGTATCAGATGGTATAATAATAAAAGGAAATCTTGGGATAAGGAATTGTTAGATATTCAAAGTAAATTAGACTCTTATAAACATAATAATAAAGAACATATTATGGATAAGAAAGTCATTGAAGAAATAAACAAACTAAATGAGAAATACAAAGAAATTTTAACTCATAAAGTTAAAATAACTCTAGAGAAATACAAGTTTTTGTCTTCTCAATAAGCCCCAAATACTTACATAGACTTAAAAACAAAACAAAAAGGTTGAATAAGCAAAATCATATCAAAGAAATTTTCTCTCTAAGGAAAAAGAAGAATGTTTCTAGTCTACCAGAAATACTAGATGAATTTAGAAATCACTTTCACAAAATTAATCATAATAACATTAACATGGAACCTAAAGATAAAATAAAGGAATTTATAACTACAAACATGAATAAAAAACTTAATAAACATCAGATTAAACTATTGGATAAAAGTATTTCATATACAGAGGTTGTTACACAAATAAACAAGCTTAAATCAAACAAAGCACCAGGTAATGATGGTATTATACCAGAGATATATAAAATTCTTTCTAAAAGTACATACTCATTAATACATAAGGTTTTTATTTTGGCCCAAACTGAGCTAATAACCCCCCCATCTTGGCAATACACATTTATTTCGCCAATTTTAAAACCTAATAAAGACCCAACTAGATGTACTTCATATCGACCCATTTCATTAGTTAATGTTGATTATAAAATGTTTATGAGTATTTTTGCTGATAGATTGAAGACAATCATCCCTGGCATTATAGATATAGATCAGACAGGCTTCATTGTAAATAGAAATACTTTTGATAATATAAGGAGAACTCTTACATTAATTGATTTTGCAAATAGGAGAAAGAAAGATTTAACACTTATTAGTCTCGATATAAGTTCAGCATTTGATTCAGTAAGTTGGGACTACTTGTTTACCTTACTGAAGTGCACAAACTTCTCAGATGCATTTGTAAATCTAATTGAGCATCTATACAAAGGAGCATTGGCTTATATTAAGATAGGAACATATGTTTCACAAAAAATACCCATTTTAAAGGTACAAAACAAGGGTGTCCACTCTCTCCACTATTATTCACTTTAATAATGGAGCCGTGGGCTAATCTGATCAGAAATAGTATTGATATAGAGGGATTTGAAATAGATGAAAATACAACATCTAAAATTCAACTTTTTGCAGATGATGTTCTAATTACATCAGCAGGATCTAATTCTTCTATGCAGTCTCTATTTGATAAAATGATGAATTTTAAAAGTATTTCTGGTTTAATATTCAATGAAGAAAAAAACTAAACTACTACCTATATATACATGGAAAAATGTTCTCATTAGTGATTTTACTAAATATGTACCCAATTCAGGTCAGATAACTTATCTAGGTATAATATTAACTAAAGATATTAAATCTATTATACATAATAATTATAATACCTGTCTTCTTAATATACAAAATATTTTCAATACCTGGAATAATATGTTTTTTACTATGGAAGAGAGACTTACAATTATTAAAATGATAATATTCCCCAAGATATTATACTTAATACAATCAATAATACTCCCACCTACAAAAATAATTATAAAAAAATTAAATGCACTAATGTTAAATTTCCTATGGCCACCTAATAGACCTAGGATTGCATTAAAGAAACATACTAATAGCTGGTCTCAAGGGGGTATTTCTTTTCTAGACTTTAACTTATATACTATCTCTTCTATTGTAAAAGTTATTACTTTGTTAATAGATCAGTCATATGTTGCAAAATGGAAAGATTACTGGGAACTAATTAGTATTCACTTCATGAAAATCTCCTTAACACATAAAATATGATTGTAAATAACTCCATGCTATGGTTACTAAAAGAATTTTGTACTTCACCTATTACACCTAAATATATAGTTAGTTACCCATTAAACATTATTATTAGTTATCGTAATTTTATATTCATGCATCCTAAATATAAGGAATGGAATTTTATTATATTCCCTATAATGTATACTCGAGGTATGCTTTTGTCATCCACTTCTGAAGGAACTCATTTAGCTACAGATAATGATCTAAAGTACTGGTATCAGTTGCTATCTGATAATAAAGTTAAAAATCTAGATTTCTTAAAACAAGAATTTGATCTAAGAGAAACTTGTTGGTTAGAAGTTCAGACCTTTAGACAACATCTCATTAATAAAATTGATCTAATGTCTATAACAGTTAAAGAATCTATTCCAACACTGACTGATTACTTGAAATTAAATTTACAACATAAAGTTTCTGATAAAGGTAAGCTTTCATACATACATAAAATTATCAGACAAGAAACTTTTTACAGTGTAGATACCTACTGGAATTATTTCACTTCATTTATGGTGACCCACCAAATCAACAAGATAAACAATATATATTGGAATCTGCCTATAAAACTACATCTTCCATTGTCTGGAGACTTTTTACATGGAAATTTTTACATAGATCCTTTTATACACCTTTGATGATGAATAAAATAAATAATAAAGATAATCTATGTAAAAGATGTAATGTAGAAATTAATGCTGACTGGGCTCATATGTTTTATGACTGTATAAAATTGAAAGAATATTGGCAGTCAATCAATGATTTTTTGCAGGCTCTTTTTACAGATAATTTCATTATTTCTAAATCTCTTATATTATTCAACACACCTGTACCTCAAAGTGTTAAAAAAGGTTAAGCTTCCCTTGTTATGGTCTATTCTAGCAGTGGCTAGAAAAATAATAACCAGAAATTGGATTTCAGATACACCTCCTTCGTTCAATGAATTTAAAAATGTTATGACTATAGTGTGCCATATGGAATTGATGACAATAAAATCAAGAACTACTAGAAAAACATCTTATTATATTGTATGGGATACTTTACAAAACTTGTTAAAAAATCTTAACTTCAATAGCATGGTATTTTAGTTTAATTAATTGATCTGATTGTAGTGGATGTCTTTGTAAATACTTTGGTTATTTTGTTGAATGTTATAATCATATCTATTTTAATTACTTGTATAAAATTGTTATGATATTTCTCTTGTATGTTAAAAACAATAAACTTGTTTTAAAAAAAAAAAAAATTAAATAGCTCACTTTACATAACTAGACGTTGTCTAGTGATGGCAATCAGTAAAACAAACCATTGACATTCACCTTTTCAAACTCTGCAATTTTAAAACACTACTGATTGAACACGTCTCATTTAAGCCTGGAAACATACAAGCATTAAGCTTGATTTTCCATTTTAATTCTAGTTCCTCCAATAATAAAGGCATAGGTGCCCCCCTTTTATTAATTGTCACCTGATCCAATACTAAGAATCTAAAACTATGGTTCACATATTCAGATACATGCTTAGCAAGTGCATTATCAGATTTATTTCTACTTATCGCGTATTGATGCTCATAAACACGCTCATGGAGCCTGCGTTCAGTTTTACCAGCATAGAACGCAGGACATCCTTGGCACAACGCTAAGTAAACCACCATTTTGGAATTACAATTAAATCTAGATTTTAATTTATATTGATAGTTCTGTATATTGACCCTATTCGTCTCAGAAATATATTTGCAAAAATTACAATTTTGGCATTTGAACATACCCACTGTTCTAATAAAATTATGCACTGGTTGTTCCAATAATGATTTCAAAATTTTTCCCCTCCTAAAAGTAACAGTGGGGAGTTCTCCAACCTTTGCATAAATAGATGGGTTACTTTTAAACAATGCCCAGTTTTTCTTAATACTTTCAATGCATTGATAACTAAATGGGCTAAATGTTAAAATGAGTTTCATCCCCATATATTTAGTGTTAATTTGATTAATGTCCAAGCAACCCTGTGGAACAGCCTGGCTATTAGTCATAATCTGAAGTACATGACTTTCCTTAAAAGTCAATAAAGGCTTATAAGTCCCATTGAGTCTTTTAGTCGTGACTTCATTAATCAATTCTTCTAATAAGATGATAGGGTACCCCCTATGAATAAACATGTTCCTCAATTGTCCACATTCTGTATAGAAGTCGTCATCCAAGGTCACTATACAGGCTGCCCTTACCAGTTGTCCCTTTATTACTGAACGTTTCTGGTATGTCGGATGGCAGCTCGAGTAATGGAGAAGAGAATTTGAATATGTGGATTTCCAGTGTATGTTAGCCTTAAAGCTACAAGTCTCACTATTTTTTGATAGTAAAATATCCAAGTAGGCAATAGATGTACTACTGAAGGTAGATGTAAATTTAAAAAAATCGTTTGAATTATTAAATTTGTCTAATAACAAATTACTAACAGCTTCATCACCTTTTACTAAGATAAATATATTGTCCAGGTAGCGTGTGTAAAAAACAATATATTCCATGACTTCAACCTCCTTGAATACAAATTCTGTCTCCTAATATGCCATGACTGCACTGGCTACACTAGCCCCACATGGCGAGCCCATGGCGACCCCAACTTTTTGCAGAAAGTAATTCTCATTGAACATAAAATAGTTATTATACAGGATAATTTCAAGCAAGTCTGTTACTACGGACATTTCCATATTAGAAGCCCCATTTTTCTTAAGAATTAAGATGACCCATTCAATACCAGTATCATGGGGGATACAAGTATACAAGTCCTTGACATCTATAGTGATGAAATTATATCTGTTGTCAAAAACTAAGTTATCAATTTTTTCCAAAAAGGACCACGAATCTTTACAAATCTGGGTTTCCAAGGCCAAGTATTTCCGTATAATAGAATCTATAAATTTAGCACATGGGTAGGTAGGTGAACCTCGACCATCCATTAACGGTCTCATTGGGGGGTCAGTTATACTTTTATGAATTTTAGGTATCCCGAAGAGGGATGGGAACCTAGGAAAAGTAGTAGTCAAATAATTATAAATTTTCTGTTCAATCCTACCTTCGATAAACATGTCCTCTATACTATTTTTTATAGCTCTATATGCCCCATTTACCTCAGACAGTGAACTAGATGAGTAAGCAGAACTTTCTAACAAGTTGGCCATCCGTTCACAGTAATCTAATTTATCAAAGATTACCAATCCCCCACCCTTATCCGGTTTACACACTCGTATGTTCTGAGTACGAATGAGCTCCAATAGTTCGTGTTCAATTTTACTACTGGAGTCATTCCTATTGACTTTATATGTGCACCCAGCTATCTGTCTAATATCAAGCTCGCACATTTGTTCAAACATTTGAACTAGTGGGTGTAAAGGGGGGTTGTAAATACTGGCAATACTGAAAGGGTCAGACTCCATCACATAAGGGTTGCCACCCATCATTAAATTAAAGTTAAATTTTCTTGAAAACAATTTAATGTCAATAATTGTCTGAACTAAATCAAATCTTTGTCGGGGGACATAAGTATATCCCTTTGATAACAGTTCAACCATGTCCGTAGATATAGAAGCAGAAGAAAAGTTATACACCTTAAAATCACCTGTAGAATTGATGATTATTACAGGTGTTAAAATCTCAGTAGATACACTGCTGTTAGGTGTATGTATGTCCTGGTTTAACAATTCGTCTAGTTCCACAACATCCATACCAATTTCAACATCAACAAAATGATCTTTGCCAAGAGGAAGAACATGGCTATATGGTGAACAACTAATATCTGACAGGGGTCTTACATCGACCAAATTATCGGGACAAATATGTTCACCAGCATCGAACACAATTAAGTCCTGTATGTCTTGGACTTCGATTTGAACCCCTTGTTTTGGACAAAGTTGTTTTGCTGCTTTGGTCTGGCCCCATTCTGATGTACTTGCTGAAAATTTGTATTCTGTTGTACATTATAACTGTAAGACTGGTTACGGTTAATTAACCTCTCACTCCTCCTGACCTCCTGATATGGCTCGAATGAGTCATTATTAGAAGCCACATTCGCATCGAATGGGATGTTGTTGGTGACCATACCTAAATTTTCACCATGAGTGGCAACTGAGGTATCAAAAGCTTCACTAGTCTCACATATGCCAGACTCAAAATGACTAGGACCTCGCCGGTCTTGTGTGTTGAAAAAAGATGGATGCATTATGATTTTTATATGCTTTTAAGTCTCGGTCAAGTTTCTTAGTCTTATTATTTTTCAGTTTGTCTAAATATTGGTCAATACTGTCAAAAATATGACTATAGTCGTATTTATACCGCCCAAATTCAGTATGGTGTTTAATTTCGCTATCTAGATCCGTGACCTTAGCGTTTAAATCAGTAATCCATATATTGTAGTGTTTTATCATTACTTCGAGTAACTCAAAGCCATGTCTATCAAAAAGTAATGTCAAATCGTTGTAAAAATCAGAACCAGTTACAATGCCTGTCGGAAACTGAGACCTCCGTAAGCCCTTAGGAACAACTTTGTATGACAAGCATTCTTTAAAGTAGGCAATTTCAAGCTGTAACATTTTTAGCTTGACTAACTGGCTATCAAAATTTTTAAGTTGTACAACAATGTCAGGTTTTAAGCCACTCTCAAAGTTATTACCTCTGTTGTTGTCAATACCAGCATCTACCACCAGGTTGGCAGGTACAAACGAAAACTTGTCCGTTAACCACGTATCAAGGACCGGGAGCCCCACAAAGTCACCTCCATCCATGCTAGCTTTATTATTCGGTACCTGCAAGCGGTCCGGTGCTATGTTGTTAGTACTCCTGGTTATTCCACTTTGGCATGCTTCTGTGCTTGGCTGTTGGTTATTTATTACCTCAGAATTAATGCTAGTAACTACAGAGTTTACACAGGCTACTGGTTAATTACTGTTAACTGCTGCCACTGAATTCAAAGGTGCACCGTAAGAATTTCCCGCCATATCGGCTCGGTTGCTATTAGCATTGTTTCCGTTACTAATAACATTATTCCCTGATAGTAAACCACGAAGAGCTTGTTGTGTGTCAAGCTGCTCAAGCCTGGCACAAAGAGAGTCCATCTTCAAAAATAAAGAATCCAAAATCGAGTTATTGGATGAATTGAGAACTAAAGCTGGTGCAGGAACTCCTGCACTATCACAGCCCTTAAGAAGTTCCGGCGTATCACTTGCTGTGAAGTCGCTAATACCACTAGCAATTCCTGAAGCCATACCAAAAAGTTAAACAGACACACTAAGCGAATCCGACAATGAACTGCTAAGGCAAGAGAAATCAGGCACAAGTGTCAGCCGGTAGCAAACAGTTTAATAGTAAAGCGCTTTTCGTCGGTACAATGTACAGACTTCCTCAGACAAAAAGTTCAACATGAATAACCGTTTAAATAGTTTAAAGCAATTACTCAATCAAATACAATAAATAGTTAATAAAGCATCTAAGTACTCAGGAGGACTATGGCTGACCAAGTTCACAGATGACTGCAAACTAGGAGCTATAATTGACTCTCCGGCTGACACAGACATCCTTCAAAAGGGTCTCACTGAGACAGATACCTGGTGTCAAAATCATGGCCTTAAGCTAAATGCCAAAAAGTGCATAGTCATCCCCTTTGGAAAAAACAAAGTACCCACAAACTACCACATAGGTGGCAGTCCTCTAAATATGGAAAACGTAATAAGGGATCTGGGGACCCAAGTAGACAGTAATCTCTCCTTTGATAATCACATTGCCAAAGTAGTTAGAAAATCCTTCTATGCGATCCACCTAATTACAAAAGGGTTCGCATCCAGATCAAAAGAGGTCATTGCGCCCCTCTACTCATCACTCATCAGACCCATCATAGAGTACAATGACCCATTTGGGATATACCTTACAAGACACCTGCAACAGCTGGAAAGACCACAGACGTACCTCACCAAGAGGATCACTGGCCTCAAACAGATGCCCTATGCAGCTTGAATGAAGAAACTCCAGCTGCACTTGGTTGCATACCGCCTACTCAGAGATGATCTCTGCCTGACATACAAGGCCATGTCCAACCCAGAATTAATGGACATGCTCCACCTAAAAAAACCTTATACTCTCGAGCCACATGCTCTAGGGATCTAAACCTCACCACAACAATAAATAGGACGCGCTGGAGGGATAGATTCCTGTCTCAGGGACTTCCCATGCTTTGGAGCAAGATTCCAATCTACATTAGGCAGAGCTCCTCGCTAACCCGCTTCAAGAGAAACCTTTACGAGTGGATGGGAAACAGAAAGTTTACCCCAGGGATCACTTCAATGGTTCTGCTGTACAGAGGCACAGGGAACTAATCTAAGGGGGTGGTGAAAGCCAACACATTCTGGCTAGGTTTGTAAATGCCTTTGGGCAGATAGCCTAGTACCTATCTATGAACCTATTTTATACCTCTATATGCAGTCCTGGAGTCCATACAGGAAAAAAAGAGACTGCATTACTAAACAGAATAGAGAGAAGGGCAAAAAAGATGGAGAGAGGCATGGAAAGAAGGCAATATGGCAAAAGACAAAACTCATTCTGCCAGTACCTCCTAAAAACTAGAAAGGAAAGTATAGGCATAATTTAAAGTCACAAATTTATCTGAGAGACTTGCAAGGAAAACTGAAAAGAAAGAAGAGTAGACGGAAAAAAGGACAAGGAATCTAACTTGATACTGGACATGAACAAACATTACTTTCTGCAGTGGGTAGTTGATAAGAGGAACAGGTTCCAAGAATGGATGATGCAGACCATATAGGTGGAGTTATTTAAAAGCATGTAGGACAGATGGGACTAAGAGATAGCATGGAGTCACAAACAGCTTTGTGGGGCAAGTTAAAACAAGAGGGAAGTATAGGCCACTGGTCTTCTATTTAGGTATATATGCTTCTGAGAAATAACTCTATTTATTTAAAAATAAACAAACAAAAAGAAATAGAAAATGAAACAAACGATTAAACATGGGCTAAAGGATGGATAATAGGCCCAGGAAGAAAGTAGCCAGATCATTAACAGCAGGAAAAGATCATGGTGGACACAGCAGAGGAAGAAAATAGTGAAGCTGCTAGGCTACTAAAGAAACGATACAATAGATTAAGGAAGAGGAGAATAACCCAAAGATATCTACTGCACTTCAAAACTACTAATGTATAATCTTGACAAAAAAGTATCTGTCAACTATACTCATCCATCCTGTCTTTTGTTTTGTCATCAATTAAACAATAAGTATTTGCAGTGTAATTGTCCTGCCACTACCTTTTCATTCTTAATTCAAACAATGACACTGGGAAATGTATTTACAACAGTAAAATGAATAGGCAAGTAAATAAAAGTGTTAATACTTCATATTCTGTCATCTGGAAACTAGGATATTAAGAATATTTTCTGTGTAATTGGACCACAAACATACAATACTGATTAATACTATCAGGCTGTCCCTTTTTGCACCTACAGAAGCTAAAAGGATACTTTTCAGGCTTCATTTGTGGGAATCAAATCACCTATTAGTGCATCTGCATATTTTTTTTGGCATACAGCAATTACTTTATTGAAACTATGCAGTTTTACAACCCGTACAAAGTTTGAAATATAGTGTGAGCTTTGCATTTTTGCATCAAGTTTAATATAAAAACTTGATTGACTCTTAAAATGTAATGAGTGCTCACTTAAAAAAAATACTGTTGATGTTTGAAATTAACATCATTTAGTTGTGAAAGCTCACTTAAACAATGATAGATGTTTTTATGCAGACTTCTGAGTCTGGTTATAGAAGGCAAAATATACTGGTTCTGTTAAAAGACACATGGACCTCCTTTTTTGAGACCTGAACACACATAAACATGGGTTGTTGATTTTAGAAAGGACCACTTCCATGTCTGTCAATTCTCTTACCTTCTGGATTAGCTCTATTTAACCAATGGATTATTTTTATTTGCATCCCTCATAAGGATTGCCCTACATCCTCAAACATTCATGAAACTTATCAGTTTTGGCACCCGAAATTTGTTGTAATTAGAGGTGTACTGTGTTCATTAAAGGAATAGCAATACAAAAATGTTCATGAGGAATGAAAATGATAAAGTAAGAAAATGTATCAAATGGCTAATAAAAATTCTAGTACATATAGCAAATGGATGAGAAAAATTCTAGTACATATTGTTGAGGAAGTTAAAAAGTCTCGCCAACCCATATTACTCTTAAATTCAGTCATGGGTAGACTGAAATGATCAGCACGTAACTACAAATGCCGCCATTACAAAAAATATTAGATTTTATTTAACTGAGAATGGATGTAACAGTAACTGCTTCTTCAAGGAATGTAATAATCCAGACCAGTAAGTCGTTACTTAGCAGGATTTTCAGAAACTTGTATAACACAAATGTTGTTACTCAGCAGCATTTATGGAAAGTTGTATAACACAAATGTTGTTACTCAGCAGCATTTATAGAAAGTTGTATAACACAAATGTTGTTCCTTGGCATCATTTATATAAAGTTGTATAACACAAATGTTGTTCCTTGGCATCATTTATATAAAGTTGTATAACACAAATGTTGTGTTGTATAAGAAGTTCAATACAAGTCATTTATCCTGGTAGATTTTGTATAAATCAAAAGACTGGTCATGACAGCAGTTTTACTTGACCATTCAGGTCCTTGGTTGGGGTGACCTCATCTGTAAAATCTTGTGGGATTATTATACTGATTTACATTAAAAGTTGTCCAAGATATTGAGTAATTTTTTTTGCTAGTAGCAAAGTAATTCAAAAGATAAGAAAAAATAACACATCTATAGTACAATCATCTGATATAACAAGCAATTTATGTATATTTTATGGAAGCTAAAAGCTAATGTAAAAACAATCCCAGTATAATATTCTACACACTTGGTGTGCACCTTAAGTATTTTTTCTTATGCATGTCAGTATCTATATACATTTCATGTTGAAGTGCTAATTATTAAATATATGGTATTTCACTTTTCAAATTTTAAGCACACACACACACACACACACACACACACACACACACACACACACACACACACACACACCAATCCTCATGTAATTATACTTAATAATTGATTAATCAAGATATTTTCTCTGTCCTGCATGCAAAGTTCTTCACTTGCCTGACAGATCTTTCAAAAAAACCACTTAGTACATGACAGAGGCCTGCTCCTTTAAGAGTCCAAAAGAGGAGTCACTTACTCATTTGTCAGATGTAACCAGTGGGGTAAAATGTTTTCGTACTTTACATTAAATCAGCTTCTCAGGGCTTTAAATATAGTAATGACTTTTACAAAAAGGAAACATATAGCATGCTAACATTAATGTTTTATGGAACAAGATATATTATAATACATAATTGCTGACAGTGTTTGAACCTTGTGTTGCCAAGAATCACACATGACTTTGTGCTAGTGATTGGTCTGCATGTTAATAACATTCTGTAACTTCATACAACTGCTGTTTAATAAACAATGTGTGTACAAGTCTCCACAGGTGTTCGCCTCTTGATCAATTTACATGGTTTACTCATCCTACATAAATTACTGTTTGTTTCTGTTGTCGGCTGTCAAGTTTTCTTCTCTGTAGCTTACTGCAAATTTCTGTGTGATTGTAATGTATCAAATGTATAACATGCAAATACAGCAATTTTATTTTTGTATTACTTTTTTGGCTATAATTCAAAAAGGCCAGACTGAGATCCAATTTGTGCACCCAAAATGACAAAAAATGAACTACTTAACTGTTTTTAATGATGATACTGAGACAAAGTATCTTGTTTAAAATTACTTTTTGTACAGTTTTTCGTATCTCCTGTGTTCGAATTCCATAGATTAGTGGATTAAAAAGAGGAGGAAGCATGAAACATGCTAGTGACACAAAATTCTCTACAAAAGTTAAGGCATTGATTCCACCCATACGGGCTTGAAAAAATACCAGAAGACACCCGAACAAGTATATAAACAACAACAGAAAGTGTGTCATACAGGTATTTAAGGCTTTAGACTTAGCACCTCTGGAAGCCCTGTAACAAACTTTTAAGATCTGCACATAGGAATAAACAATAACAACAATTATTGTGGTAGCATGAATCAGTGGCATACATGTTTCATATAGCTTGATAGAAGTGACATCTGTACATGATAACTTTAAATAGTTTTGGAAGTTACAGCATATGTTTGCTATAAACTTACTGCATAATGGCAGCCTGATGGCTAGAAAAATGAATGGCATTGCAATGGAAAATGAGCATAACCATGGCACTACTAAAAGTGTGCACAACCTCATTTTTGTCATAAGGCTCATATAACGCAGGGGATTACAGATAGAAACATATCTATCGTATGCCATTACTGCCAATAGGGACATATCATTGAAGCCAAATATATATTCAAAATACATTTGAATTAAGCAGTCTGCCTGAGAAATAGTTTTTGATTCAGAAAAAATGTCTACCATAAGTTTTGGAAAGAGTACAGTACTTGTACATAATCCATTTAAACATAAATTGCAAACAAAAATATGCATAGGTTCATGCAAATTTTCATTTAAGATTATCACAGTAATTAAGAGTGTGTTACAAAATAATATTAATAAATAGAACAGAAGAGTGCATAGAAGAAAATAATGCTTAAAATTTCCAATTTTGTCAAATCCACTTAGTATAAAGGTAGTTCCAATTGAAATATTTTCCATTATTTCTTTATTTTTTTAAATTAAACTCACAGTCAACGCATAGACAACAGACTCTTAAACCAATATGAAAAACAAAACAGAACAAAAAGAGTATCTACAATATTTGCATTTTCCATTAATATCTTGGAAACTGTTACTCTGCATTGTTCAGTTAATTAGATTCATTGAAGTAATTCACAGAGGCATAGCAGAGAATCAGCAAAATGTCACTAAGTAACATTTTAGGTAAGAGCACATATTCAGTTATGTAGATCACACATATATTACTGTATGTAAAATGTAATGAGGGTTTTATATTATGGCTATTATATTACCAAAATTCTGTTTATGTTTATTATAATATCTCTAAACCTGCTCCCTTTTATAACAGTACTGTAAATTTATGTGCGTTATTCAACAGTGATACTACATTGCTACTGGAGCCAGTTGATATTCTGCTGCTGAATGTCTGACGGACTCTGCTACAACCAGCTTTTTAGTATCTGATAAGGTCTACCCTTTCATAGTGCTTCATATTCTAGTACATAGCTTAATTTTAAGAAGTGAATAAAAATAATTTGCTTTACAAGTTTTCTTCTAGGAGAGGCTAAATGAAGTGGAGAGTAGAGCTTACCATTCAGTTCATTCTCAATGCCTGCAGGTTGTTGACAAACTCCAGAATTTAATCCATTTTTGTGTCTCTTAGGAAATGAATGTATTAATAACACTAATAACTCAAGGGGAACAATTCCTTACCATGGCATGTTTTTTTTTTTTCTGGCACTAATTAGTTAATCCACAGGCCTTCTATCTCAGTTCAGCAGTTCTAATTTCAGATAATACACTTTTAAAATTTCTGTCAGTCTCACTGACAGCATGCTTGTCTTTCTAGGACTAATGTAAAATGAATCTTGCTAGGGTGCAGAGTTGTAAGTTGAGTAGCAGGGAGGAAGGCATGTCTATCCTAGGGAGTGGGTGGAATGTGGTGGCACTCCAATCGCTTGTTAATCCATAGTGGGGGCTAAAGCATAAGCTATTACTGAGCTGGACATCTGTTTGCAAAGGAGGGAGTGTTGCCCTAGGGCCCAGGGCAGGTACATCCTTACAGGTAATCACTCATTGCCTACCCATCCCCATAGTATAATGGGGATACCTAAAACAATCTCTGGCATGCAGGATAGCATTTGTGACACAGCTGGCTAACTATTCTCCACATTTGCACCTCTTCACGCCATTGATAGCTGAGGCCATCCCAGTCCTGAAGGGGGATAGTACTGTGGGCATATACAAGGAAAACAACAGCAGCACTGAGCAGCAGATGGTCAGCAAGAGAAATGCCAGGGTCCAAAAAATGGAGTACAAGGGTATAATAACTAATGCTAATACAATAGGTAGTGGAACATGTTACAATTTGTTTATCAAATAAGAAAGCATTCCTTTCTGTTTTTGTTTACTGATTGACACAGCAATGTTAACTACAGGTCCCAGAAGAGATCACTACTAGATTAAATGTTTATATCATTATATTTGCATTAGTTCACGTATTCATTTTATTATATGTTACATTTTCAAAGGAATAATTATGCATTCTGTGGGATATTAGCATAGAAATGAATAACTGCACTGCAAATATTATTTGTATGTAACAGAACAAAGGATCTAAGGGTCCAAAGGATTGCACTGCACTGTTTTCTTAACTATGAATATTTCATGTATGTAGCCATCTGCATTCCTCTCTCCTGATATGCACATCTAATAAATATTTATATCTGGTAAATTCAACGTTCCTGGCAAAGAACTGGTTTCTTTCACAAAAAGTGTAGGAGATGGTACATTGGCTTATAAGCCTATTGCTATATATGTTTTTGGAAATATTCAAAAGCATTAACAAGCATTCATATATACATAACTATATGGTGAAGGAATAAGTTTCCATAGCAGCAATAGCACTATCTATAACTTGTAAATAAACACCATGCATCATGCATCCAATAAAGTTATCCAGTTCAAGTTTATGAGACCAAGATGGAGGATTTCTTTACACGGACAGGAACAGCCTTCCAGTTTGGAACCTTGAAACTTATTTCAAGGTTGACCCACTTATTATTAAGTAATTATTAAGTTTCCCGAGTCTGAGATAGTCAAACAGAAAACAATCTTTGAAAATATATTGTATACTGAAACAATGTCACAGCTTTCTTCCGTTGACCAGAGAGTGGCAGATGTATACTATCTTACCTTTTGCCTTCTCTGATATGAGGGACTCTTGGTGATTTCTTGAAGTATGACAGTGTTTTTGGCAGCGCATATCAGAGTAGAATTATCGGGTCTATATTAGAACATCGAAAGCTGAAAATATTGAAGCAACAGAAAACCAAAGTTTTTCCTAGGGAAAGAATTTGATTGTCAGTTTCTGTTGCTTCGGTATTTTCAGCGCTGTGGTGGAAAGTTACGAGTCGGGTTCAGGTATGTGTGCGATTGAGTGCAGGTTAGGTTAGTTAGGGTTATGGTGTGGGTTAGGTATGTGTGCGATTGTGTGGACATGAGGGTTAGAGTGGGTTAGGTGAGTTAGGGTTAGGGCGCGGTTTAGGTATGTGTGCGATTGTGTGGATGTGAGGGTTAGGGTGGGGTAAGTGAGTTAGGGTTAGGGCGCAGGTGAGGTGAGCGTGCGATAGTGACGGATCTTAGGGTTAAGGGTTTGGTTTAAGGTAAGTGGATAGTTAGTGGTGTGTGTATAGTTTAGTGTAGGGTTGGGTGTAAGATTTTAGGTGTATGTGTGTGGATTGCTGTTTGTTTGGTGTGCTTGTGTTGTGTGTATGTGTTTTGGAACAGCAAATTTTTTCCCTAGGAAAAAAATTTGCTGTTCTGTATGTTTGATGTTTTCAGCTTTCGCTGAATAGGGGTCGATATTAGAGCATTCGAAGTTTTGAAACTTCGATATTCTAATATAGACCTGAATTATCAGCATATTGAACGATGATGGCACGGTCGCTAGCTTTGTGGATATCAATTATGAATATGCTAGGAGCAGTGGTCCATGTCTAGATCCTTAGTGAACCCCAACTGATACAGGGAGAAAGGAGGAGCAGGAGTCTTTCCATTTGACAGCTTGTGTTACTGTGATACCTTTTAAATCAAGGTATGGATGGGACAATGTGCCCAAGGGTTGAAAGTCTTTGAATGAGTTCTCAGTTACATTCCTCTGAATCATTTTGATTCTGTTAACATGCTTGTGTTATGTTAGTAACCACAAAAAACTTCATATTTATGTTAACAAAATCTAAGGTTGAAATAATGGTCATTAGTTTGTTGTTGATTTGCATCTTTTAATCTTTACTACAACGCTCATTGCCCTTCTTGATTTAATACATATCAAATGCATGCAATATGAACATCTTAATTTAGTCGGTGGGGCATGTAAGACATTTGAAGACAAAATAAAATAAAATAATACAAATACAGTATAGATTTAACAAGTCAACCACAATATGTTGTAACAATGAAACACCAGTTCCCATTTCCCTATAAAACATCAGGAAATGCCATAATCTGATATGTTTTTAAGGATATAGGTCATGTGGTAGATATTATGAAATACTTTAAAGCAAATACAGCACATTTTGCCAAAAAAATGAACAAAAACAACTGCAGACACTGATAAAAAGCAAAAGTACCTTAGAAATCTGATAAAAATTTCTCTGAAACTGATGAAAGTCTTGCCAATTAACTGCTCCTCGATTACCGATAATAGCTCTGACCACTCAGTAGGAGTATGGGGAGGGGCTGTCAGTACTTGAAAGACCACACATTGATAACCTGAGAAACCCCAGAGTTCAGTTACTTTATTTTCTTGTGGGTTTGCATCTTCTGTTAAGAGGTAACAGCAGCTGTAAGAATACAAATCTGATTAATTCAGGTAAAAATAGGTTCTAGAAGTTTACCCATATAAAGGGATCTTGACTGAAATGGATTCAGAGAACATGACTGACAAGATCTGGGCCCTATAAAATATAATAAGCACTTAGTGATGTTCATACATTAAAACAGCTCAAAGTACAAAAGATACAATGAAAGAAGAGAGATGCAGTGACAACCATAAACGACCACATGATGTTACAATTGTTGACTCCCTCAAAGAAAATCCAGCATCATGAAAAACAAAACTGCACCAAGTAAATGCAGCAACATGAACTGCAAAGTGCTCTATTTCTGGTCATCAGAAATAAAACCAGTACAAATAATTTAGGCTTGAATGTTGAGGGATGCACACAAATGGCAATGTCAGATCACAATAACCCACTCCAGAATCTGAATACTTTTTGGTGTGGAGAATTTTAAATGATGCAGTTATGATTTTCTGAATATTATAACTATTTGAGAAAAAGTCCTAGCAGAAGGAATTAAGCTTTGTAGTTCAGAAGAAGAATTTTAAGCATTTATAGTATTAATGATTGAAATAACTAAAACTGCAAATGCTTACCAAACTCTTCTGCTGAAACTTGTGCCCAGACAGTTTATTGTGGTTTGAAACTATTACTATTCCATACATTGCACAGTGCAGTGGTGCAGCGGTAGCATTGTTGCCTCACAGCAAGAGGTTCTCCAATTCGATTCTCGGTTGGAGTGCCTACTGTGTGGAGTCTGCATGTCCTTCCTGCATTCATGTGGGTTTCCCCCAGGTGCTCTGGTTTCGTCTCACATTGCAAAGACATGCATCTGGAGCATTTCTCCCTGGGCCTCTGCTGAAAATTGTATTTGTTTAAAGTCGGACTTTCCCGGTAAACAAATGATAAATAAATAAATAAAATAAACATTAGCATCAACAAGCAGTTGATTAAAGAAACCACAGTCATAATCAACCTTCCGCCTTCAAAATGTGGCAGACTATACTGCCTCTCATAATGTGGAACAAGTGAGCAAAATGTGGAAATCTACTAATAAAAATTAGGAGGGAAGTTTACAGCATGGTTAAATGGGTACTTAATACTTATAAAAAGTTTTGTTTGCCAGAAGAATAATTTTTTCCAGCAAAATGGTTTCCTTTTACACTAGTTCTAAGACATAAAGGTTATTCATCAATTATAATATAAATCACAAAAGAAACGGAGTACAGCAGAAGTAAGAACAAGACACCAAATTTAATTCCAAGAGTGTGCACATAAAACATACGGATGAGCGCTTTCACCATTACAGCTTCTTCAGATCCTTGTATAGAAATCACAATAGACCTCTCCTCATATAAGCAGCTCAATTAATCAATTAAGAACAATGTTAGAAAATTTAAAGAGCTATGCCACATTAAAACATATTAATATAAAATAAGACAAAATATAAAAAACATGCTTGATGACCTAAAAACATGTAAATAAATATATTAATAACTAAATATTAATAAAATTGAAACCAAAAACATATATAAATTAAATTATGATTCATTTCACATTCCTGCATTGTCTCAACTTAGGTTTTATAGAAGCTCTATCATTCAACCCATGCCCCCTGTCAGCTTTCAAACGGATAATCCAGTCAGTCTCCTTAGATTCCATGAAGTTCATAATGTCACCACCCTTCTTATTGACAACAATGATCTCTAAAACCCGTAACAGAAAAGTATGATCATTATCATTAGAGGTTATATGTCTTGCTAAGGCATTATGTGGAGTGCCCTTCCTCATGTGGTAAATATGCTCTCTCATTCTATCCCTTAACAGCCGATTAGTTTTACCAACATAAAAACTCGGACATGCCTGGCAAGTAGCTAAATACACCACATTGGGTGTCATACAATCTGCATCTGCCTTGATGGAAAAAGTAGTGTGTAAGTCCGGGTGTGTAAATACCTCACTGCTATCACATGCACGCTTCCTCCATGTGTGGTATAATCTCACCATGCTTGTATCCCCGGGTCAGTAGTCTATTTCTCAGACTATCTAATTCTGAGATGAAGCCCTGGTCAATTGGGTTCAATCTCGAGGCTTTAATAGCCTGTCCTTTCATTATGTTCTTAAAAACAAATTGTGGCTGCATGCTGGACCTCAATAACAGAGAGTTACAGTAGCATGCCTTACGATGGACCCCCGTATTTATTATATCATCCGTTAATTTCTCAATATATAAATCTAAGAAATCAATTCTATATATGGAATGGTTCATGGTAAAAGTAAGGAATGTGGTTAAGTTATTCATGATGGATAACATTAATTCCAGCTGTTCTGATGTTCCACTCCAAAGGACAAAAAGGTCATCAACAAACCTTCTATAGAACACCACATGTTCACACAAAAGTGCATTCTTAAATAGAACATGTTCCTCCCAATGTGCAAGGAACATGTTGGCGTAGCAATTTGCACATGGAGTGCCCATAGCTACGCCATCACGCTGTTTATAAATCAGTTCTTGGAACATAAATAGATTGTTCTCTAAAACCAATTCCAGGAAATGAACTATAAGATCTATCAATACTGCAGTATAAGTACTGTGTGCTTTCAAGTAGTTCGACACATAATCAAGTCCTATATCATTAGGAATTACAGTAAATAGAGATTGAATATCAAAGGTGACAAAAGTACAATCAGAGATTCTACCCTGGTACCCAATGCATTCATATAGATCAATCAAAAATTGCTTGGAATCCTTCAAGACTGTAACATTGTCATTCAACACACATCTCAGATGTTTCTCCACAAAAACTGAAAGATGTTCAGTTACCCAACCACGGCCAGAGACTATGGGTCTCATGGGTGGATTCTCCATATTTTTATGTACCTTGGGGAGACCTTGTATAATCGGTATGGTAGGTGTATGGATCATGAGGTAACCATATAGCTCCTTGTTTATTAAGTTACTTCTAAAAATATCATAAAGCGTGTTATAAATATATCTAATAACAGAATGGACCTGTTCCATGGAAATAGGTTCGTAGAACCTATCCTGTAACATGGAAAACATGGCCTCTGTGTAAAACGACATGTCCAACACTACAACTTTCCCACCTTTATCAGCCGGTCTAATTATAATAGTAGGGTCATTCTGCAATTTCCTCAGACATTGGCGTTCCTGAAAACGCAGGTTATCCCATCTCTTCTGTTTGTAAGGTTCTAATTGGGTATTATTATAGTGACTATATAATTCCTCCTCTGTTAACTTAAAGAATGCTTCAACTAGGGGTTGATGAACTGGTACAAAATCACTTAAATTCTTAAAAGCAAACTTCCTGCTCTGGGCTGGTTCTTTCTCAGAATTGTTATGAATAAATCTAATCATTACATTCCTGCAAAAAAGTTTTAAGTCCACAATTGTATCAGTTAATTTACTCTGGCTTTTGGGAATAAAGTTCAAACCTTTATTTAATAAGCTGGTATCATCATCTGTTAGGGTAATGTGGGACAAATTATATATTAACGCTTGTTGTTCCACATTCTCTTTAAAGTCTGGTGGGGTATAAAATCCCCTGATAGTTTCCGCTTCTGTCTGCCCCTGCTTATGGAGCGAGGTCTGCGAGGACCCTTCTCCATGCGCACTGGCAGAGGAAAAGATAAATCCAGACTTGAGAGATTACTAGACTCAGTCAAAGTAATGTTTTTCTTAGGTTTGACAACAGGCTCTGATCTTTCTTTTGTAGAAACAGGTTTATTCTTAACCACATGTACTTCAGGATATAAGTTATTTCTGGTGCATGTACTGGGATGTACAATATGAATGACATCCACAGAATCCTTACAATTGTCTATGGTATTCTCAACGACAGTTGGTACCTCTTCCAGAGTACATACATCATTGTTAATAGTGGCCCCCCCCAGTACAGACTTGGACAAAGTTCACCTCCAAAGGAATGATGTTGTTATGTCCATTCAATTCATCACCCACATTCATGCCATTTGTTGCATTGTCACTTGTAACATCGTTGATGAGATTGGAGTGTGTGGATCCCCTGACTTTCTTAGAGGGCATAGGGGTAGATGGATCCCTATGCACCTGAGTCGTTGTAGAGGAATCCTGTCCTATTCTGGGCCATAAAAATACATTGCCCAATTTGAAATCATTAATGTCCCTGGTGGCTTTGTGTCTTTTTTGCTGTAATAGTTTTCTTTCATACGCTAGCACACAATCTAGCAGGTTCTCAAACAATGGTGTAACCACCTTGTCCGGAAAAACACTAAAGAGCTCCTGCTGTTTATTCTTTATACTGTCTGTTAACCTAACCTCCTCAGGGAGGAAGAAGTCAATTAATAGTTGCAAATACTTGCGACTCACCTCAATATTGAGACGTTGCCATTTCGCAAGTAAATCTGGATGTTCCTTGCCTTGATTTGGCATATTGAGAACCCTTAGACCTCGCGGAATAATATGTTGTTCGAGGCAGAACTGAAAATGTATCCGCTGTGTTTGTAGTCGTTTAAGTCTCATAAATTCCTTCTCTATGCTATCCAATGTAGCATGTAATCTTTCTGAGTTCAAAGTCGGCGTCATGACATCATTGGAAACAGCCGTAGACTCAAAAAACAGAGAGGTACTAACAATATCTTTTAAATACTGTTGAAAGCGCGCCTGCAAAACTCCAGTCCCATGGTCTTCACTTCTCGGGACATAGTCCAATTCAAGAATCACCATCATTCAAAAAAGAAGTCTTACTCTTACTGTCAGGCAGAAAAAATGTACTGAATGAATAAAAAATGAAGTCCACCGCTCAGCAAGTAAACACTGTAGTTCTGTAGAGTAAATGTAGCATAAATCACAAAAGAAACGGAGTACAGCAGAAATAAGAACAAGACACCAAATTTAATTCCAAGAGTGTGCACATAAAACATACGGATGAGCGCTTTCACCATTACAGCTTCTTCATATCCTTGTATAGAAATCACAATAGACCTCTCCTCATATAAGCAGCTCAATTAATCAATTAAGAACAATGTTAGAAAATTTAAAGAGCTATGTGGAACAACAAGCGTTAATATATAATTTGTCCCACATTACCCTACCAGCTTATTAAATAAAGGTTTGAACTTTATTCCCAAAAGCCAGAGTAAATTAACTGATACAATTGTGGACTTAAAACTTTTTTGCAGGAATGTAATGCTTAGATTTATTCATAACAATTCTGAGAAAGAACCAGCCGAGAGCAGGAAGTTTGCTTTTAAGAATTTAAGTGATTTTGTACCAGTTCATCACCTCCTAGTTGAATCATTCTTTAAGTTAACAGAGGAGGAATTGTATAGTCACTATAATAATACCCAATTAGAACCTTACAAACAGAAGAGATGGGATAACCTGAGTTTTCAGGAATGCCAATGTCTGAGGAAATTGCAGAATGACCCTACTATTATAATTAGACCGGCTGATAAAGGTGGAAAGTTGTAGTGTTGGACATGTCATTTTACACAGAGGCCATGTTTTCCATGTTACAGGATAGGTTCTACGAACCTATTTCCATGGAACAGGTCCATTCTGTTGTTAGATATATTCATAACACGCTTTATGATATTTTTAGAAGTAACTTAATAAACAAGGAGCTAAATGGTTACCTCATGATCCATACACCTACCATACCGATTATACAAGGTCTCCCCAAGGTACATAAAAATATGGAGAATCCACCCATGAGACCCATAGTCTCTGTCCGTGGTTGGGTAACTGAACATCTTTCAGTTTTTGTGGAGAAACATCTGAGATGTGTGTTGAATGACAATGTTACAGTCTTGAAGGATTCCAAGCAATTTTTGATTGATCTATATGAATGCATTGGGCACCAAGGTAGAATCTCTGATTGTACTTTTGTCACCTTTGATATTCAATCTCTATTTACTGTAATTCCTAATGATATAGGACTTGATTATGTGTCAAACTACTTGAAAGCACACAGTACTTATACTGCAGTATTGATAGATCTTATAGTTCATTTCCTGGAATTGATTTTAGAGAACAATCTATTTATGTTCCAAGAACAGATTTATAAACAGCGTGATGGCGTAGCTATGGGCACTCCATGTGCAAATAGCTACGCCAACATGATCCTTGCACATTGGAAGGAACATGTTCTATTTAAGAATGCACTTTTGTGTGAACATGTGGTGTTCTATAGAAGGTTTGTTGATGACCTTTTTGTCCTTTGGAGTGGAACATAAGAACAGCTGGAATTAATGTTATCCATCATGAATAACCACATTGCTTACTTTTACCATGAACCATTCCATATATAGAATTGATTTCTTAGATTTATATATTGAGAGATTAACGGATGATATAATAAATATGGGGCTCCATCGTAAGGCATGCTACTGTAACTCTCTGTTATTGAGGTCCAGCATGCACCCACAATTTGTTTTTAAGAACATAATGAAAGGACAGGCTATTAGATCCTCAAGATTGAACCCAACTGACCAGGGCTTCATCTCAGAATTAGATAGTCTGAGAAATAGACTACTGACTCTGGGATACAAGCATGGTGAGATTATACCACACATGGAGGAAGCGTGCATGTCACGCACTACCTTAGGTGCACCATACTTTGGACCCAGGACTCAAGATGAAGCCGCTGGAGATTATATGGCAAATAGACCCGTTAAATTCTCCACTCTGTACACTTCTGATCAACATTTGTTAAAGGAAATTATTAGTAAACATTGGGACATTCTCCTTGTTGACGATGACTTAAAACGCATTGTGGGGGAGACACCTAGTTTTTTATTCAGGAACAAGAGCAACCTAAAGCGATTGCTTTGTCATCCCAGATATGATAGGATTATGAGGAACATTGGTCACACTAAACCCTGTGGTCACTGCAACTTTTGTTCATTTATTGATAGCAGTGAGGTATTTACACACCCGGACTTACACACTACTTTTTCCATCAAGGCAGATGCAGATTGTATGACACCCAATGTGGTGTATATAGCTACTTGCCATGCATGCCCGAGTTTTTATGTTGGTAAAACTAATCGTCCGTTAAGGGATAGAATGAGAGAGCATATTTACCACATGAGGAAGGGCACTCCACATAATGCCTTAGCAAGACATATAACCTCTAATGATAATGATCATACTTTTCTGTTACGGGTTTTAGAGATCATTGTTGTCAATAAGAGGGGTGGTGACATTATGAACCTCATGGAATCTAAGGAGACTGACTGGATTATCCATTTGAAAGCTAACAGGGGGCATGGGTTGAATGATAGAGCTTCTATAAAACCTAAGTTGAGACAACGCAGGAATGTGAAATGAATCATAATTTAATTTATATATGTTTTTGGTTTCAATTTTATTAATATTTAGTTATTAATATATTTATTTACATGTTTTTAGGTCATCAAGCATGTTTTTTATATTTTGTCTTATTTTATATTAATATGTTTTAATGTGGCATAGCTCTTTAAATTTTCTAACATTGTTCTTAATTGATTAATTGAGCTGCTTATATGAGAAGAGGTCTATTGTGATTTCTATACAAGGATCTGAAAAAGCTGTAATGGTGAAAGCGCTCATCCGTATGTTTTATGTGCACACTCTTGGAATTAAATTTGGTGTCTTGTTCTTACTTCTGCTGTACTCCGTTTGTTTTGTGATTTATGCTACATTTACTCTACGGAACTACAGCGTTTACTTGCTGAGCGGTGGACTTCATTTTTTAATTATAATATAAAATGTGGAGTAATGTTTTTCACCGCATACCCACTTTTCGAAACATTTAAAGATTCTCAAGCGAAACAACTCATGTTGCAAAAATCCATGGCCCTGGGTGGGCAAGCAACAACACCACCTCCCTCAAAAAAAAAAAAAAAAAAAAAAAAAAAAAAACTTCGGTCAGTTTCAGGCAATACAAACAGAAAATGACTAGCGGCATTATGAATGCCATAGCATACATAATACCAAGAAGTTAAAGGATTAAATAAATTACAGCCATCATAAAGCTTCCATCTTCAAATGCATAACATGATAATGCTGCTCATAAGGTGGAACAAAGGGGCAAAATATGGAACATTTACTAGTGGCATTTATGAAGGAAGCTCACAGCATGGTTAAAATGTGTACTTTTTACTTGTATAAAGTTCTTTTGATGTTCATTTGTCTCCATTTGCTTACCAGAACAGTCACTTGTTTGCAACTTAATGTTTTCCTTTTATACTATTTCAAAGGCAGAAAAAGCTATTACGCAGTTACAATATAATGTGTTTTATCATACACCAGGCTCTGCAAACACTAGAGACTGGAGATTAAGTTGTAATAGTCCGGTGGTGCAGTGGTTAGCATTGCTGCTTCATAGCAAGAGGTTCTCTGGTTTGATTCTCAGCTGGGGTGCTTTCTGTGTGGAGTCTGCAGGTCCTCCCTGTGGTCGTGTGGGTTTTCTCCGGGTGCTCCGGTTTCCTCCCACATCCCAAAGACATGCTGTAGGTGGATTGGACACTCTAAATTGGCCATAGGTGTGTTTGTGTGTGTGTGCCTTCTGTGGAAGGTTGGGCACCAGGCTGGCAACTCGACACCGTAAAACTCCACTGCCAATCATGAGCAGACAGATGATCTGCTGTGACGACCCCTAACCAGGAAAAGAAGAAGAAGTCCAGGACCCTGGGTTTGCAAGCCAAGCCATAACTATACACATGCAACTTCAGTCACCATCAAGCAAATGAGTTAGGAGTAGGCTAGCCTAGTTAACCTTTTGACTTAATTATTTGAATTTTGGTACCTGAAATAAATCTCTTGTTATTGTGTGCAGTCAGTAAATGTGGAAACTCACATGCCCTAATCTCACATCTTAGTTAAAAACATCTATATTACATTTTACTTTTCAAATTGTTCTCATAATCTGTTTTACCATTTCTAGTTACAACTTCTCAGTTACAAACAACTTCAGCCTTTCTCCCTCACTCCCACCTCAGTTATTATTACTTCATTCTCCATGCTTATATTTTTGGTCTGTTCCTCTTACAATTTGTGGTTTTCTGACAAATCACTGGGATAATGTGAGGATTGAAGTCACTAAATAATATACATTTGAGTTTCAGATTTCAAATCCTTCAGAAAATGTATGTTAACACAAACCCCATTACTCTAGCAACTTTCTAAGTTTCTAAGAGCAATATTTAAAATCTCTTCGTATTTTTGGGCCTTTGTCCCCCATTTTGTCAGGCTTAGTCCAGATTTCTTGCACTAAGAGGCTGAAAGGTATGCTCATTGCTAATACTTTGATTTCTGTCTGTCTCTCTCTCTCTTGCACATACATACACACACACACACACACACACACACACACACACACACACACACACACACACACACACACGCATGCACACATTCACAGACATGCAAACAAACAGCGCCACACCAACGGACAGACAGACACACACACACACACATAGACAGGCACACATAAGGACACAGCCAGGCAAACACACACACACAAACAGACATTCACCCACAGATAGACACATAGATGGGTATTCACACAAATGAAGAATAACAGTTAAGGACAACAGTTTTATTGAAGAAGATGGTTCTTGTTGTTATCACCAGACATTAAAAATCAACAGCTCACTCACATGTTTATCAGGAGAGGTTATGCTGCTAAATTATTACATAATGTTTATTATAAGGTGTTAGATGACAGCCTGAATTTAGATTGACACAAATGTATTGCTCAATCAGGGGAAGTAACGTGGTTAAGACATGGTTGATGTAGATGAAAACAAAGATTTGCTATTTTTTGTCACAAAATATAATGTGGTGTCCAAGTAAATTGCAGATGTTAGTTTTACTTATTGGAAAATTTTGCTGCATGATGTTTTCATTAAGAAATAAAATTGTCCATAAACTACAAATTGCTTATGGAAAAGGGGAATGTTTAGGTGATAGGCTGATACTCAATTATTTTTTGTATTCCGTCTTTGATTGTATCTGTGTACAGCGAGCAAATATTGAAGCTTTTCCTTGTATTTGCTGTGGTTACTGACAAGTTGTTATTAATATGTTTCAGATTATAAATGGTGTCAGAGTTGATATTTTGGGTCAGTATTTATGTGATTCTATATTTGTAATGTATGCTCTTAGATGTCCTTGTAGTTTATTTCATATTGGAAAGTCTAAAAGAAAAATAAGGATAGGCTACATGAACACTGGAGAGACATTAGAATAGCTAGGAAAGATAGCCTGGACATTTTTCTACATGTCATTTAAGTGATCCTAATAATTTGTTAGTTACAATTTTGTTATATGCATAAAATAAGTTTATGGGCAGTGTAATGCAAATAAAGTTTTAATGAAAAAAAGTTTTTTATCTTAAAATTTAATACATTGAAACCCCGTGGTCTTAATAAGAAAGAATTAGGTAATTATTTAATTTCTTTATTGATGTTGGTGTTTTGTATTTAGTGAGCATGAAGAATATATATATATATATATATATATATATATATATATATATATATATATATATATATATTTGTCTTTGGTGACCAGGAAAAGTCTGACTAGGTAAAACTCATTTTGAGCAGAGGCCTGAGGAGAAAAGCTCCACATTTAAGTTACACATGATGCACATTTATAATTGCAGGGCAAAACATCTGTATGTGAGCTTACTTACATGATTTTAAAATAATTCTTACTTTAACATAGCATTTTAACACAAAAAATACCAGAGATAAATAAACACACATCAGCTAATTATTGAATAGAAAAATAAAATACAATAATACTTAATGTATTTATATTATGATGGATGCAGGACAAGATCTGACTGGAATGCTTTTGAGGTTAGTAATACTTGACAGAGAGATAAGTAGTGATGTAGCTTAAAAATGATGATGAGAAATACGAAAGGAGAAATTACGGAAATGAGCAGGATGAATAATGTCTGATTCATTCTTCTTGAAGGCTTTGCTGAGGCACCAGGGTTTCTATTTTGTTCTTCAATAAACTTGCTGTCCATAGTTGTTGTTGTTCTTTATTTTAGTTCATAGTTTGTTGTTTAATATATTCACACAGACACACCGACACAGACTGTCAAAGGAAAAAACTTCAAAGCTCAATACACGTAAGGTTCAGGTTAAGGCACTTTAATTCTTGCAGCAAGGAGACAAAAACATGCATGCAAAAATACAGAGTTTGTCTAACTAAAATCAGGAAGTGAAGCCATTCTTATACTATTCTTACAAGACATTGCCTACTGAAACTGATGTAGTTAATCACAAGTTTACAATATTGTTTTTCACAGCAGATGTTGCTCATGATTTTCTGCTGATATGACATAACACTTAAAGATTCATGAGAAAAATTTGGAAAAATAACATGGCCTTGGAGACCGGCAGCTAGTTGCAATTATTTCTGCAGTGCTGTGTTACATTTCAAGGTACTCTACTCATTCGAGCACAAAGCAATCACAGATTATAGTTCATATTCTTCAAGTGGTCTTTGTTCCACTTTATCTATCCTTCCTGCAGCTGGTTATGTTCTCATAACATAGACAGGGCTAATTGTCTAAGTTTAATAACATTATAGAAAGCAGTATTGTTCTATTCATTATTTTCCTAATCAAGCAGAAAACCATCTGCTTCTCAGTACATTTCCTAAGACATAAACATGATTTTAGCTGCGCTGACAAAATACAAGGTCAGAAAGCATTTGCCATTAATATGGATTTGTTCAGTATAAAGCAGAATAAATATATTAATCCTTTTTGGGCTTCTAAAAAGGCACTAATGCACACATATTAATACATATTTTTATAACATTTCCCCCCTATTAATACTTTTATTCTACTTTCAAAAGCATAAACAATTTGTTTCTTTTCCTCTTCCATTTTGGATTTGCAGTTAAGAAAGTCATTCAGTTTAACTTATGAAAGCATCTAAGTCTTCAATAGTTCATCAAGCTCAGTACCTTGATATAAGGTTTCAGAAACCGACAAATCTATAAAATCTTTGATCAATCTTTTCATGCAGGGGATGCCACAACAAACACATACTCCCAACAGGAACATTCCTACACAAATAGCAATGATGTTCATTAGGATGGAACCCCACCCCCCAAACCATTTCTGGAAAAAGTCCATCAGTGGGTTTGGACCTGGTTTGGTCATGGTCGACACTTGCTGAAGATGGTTGTCTATCTCATGCTGCTTGTCAGGAATATACAAACAGCATTCTTTTTGGATTAAAGCATACGTACCACCTCTTGCTGCTAGGGTGAAGTCAAGAGCCATGCGGATTTGAAGCACCACAGTTCTCATGGCATTCAGTTCATCAGTCACTAATTCGAGAGCAGAAAAAGTTGCATTGCTCATTACTTCAAGGAGTTTAGACAGTTTTCTCAGCTCCCAAATCAATTTCACTGCTCCATATGCTGGTAATATGCCTGCCCATGATATGACAGTGTCACTCAAGTCCATATGTGTTAGTTTATCGCCCATGGAATGATGGTTTCTCCAGCCCGCCTCGATCTGTCCCACTGGATTCTCAGGTTTCCTGACAGGTTTCTTGGTAACCTCATGTGCATTTCGAATTTTACCTCGAGGTAAAACTGCAGTGTGTCATATGGCCGGAACCAGGTAACCCAAAAAACAACTGCCGGACCAATTCTCAGGTAACCATTTATAGGCCTTTTTGCCACATACAAAATAAC
The DNA here is from genome assembly GCF_019279795.1 of Protopterus annectens. Lineage (NCBI taxonomy): Eukaryota > Metazoa > Chordata > Ceratodontiformes > Protopteridae > Protopterus > Protopterus annectens. The sequence continues at coordinate 435,989,254 of NC_056736.1, read as the reverse complement.
AATCTTCCACCTTAGTAGTAACTTTGCTATTAACATATGCTTGCCCTGCATGAAACATTTTCTTGTTTATTATTGACAGTTGCTTAAAAAGAATAGGATTATGTTGTACTTCATTAATTGTTCTGTGCATTGATTTAAGAAACGAGTCATAGTCTGTATCACAAATAGAACCTGCATTATTAGCTTTGGTGTAACATTTGTAAGGAACAGTCATATTGCAATTACTCCAACCCACCTGGACAGTATCATTTTTATAAAAACACACAATTCCCTTTTGTGTAACAGGCAGGTGCAATGTTATTTTATCTTGTGATTTAACAGTCATAGTATCATAAACCAAGTTTTCCCAGGTCTCATTGACCCTTAGGGGGATTGCAGTCATTAATAATCCCCCGTATGCTGTTGGTATAGCTGTACAAACCCAACAATTTGAAACATTAAAAGTCTCAGCATACACATGTTTGATCGCTTGGTAAGTGTTAAAGTTTGGATGCCAGTCTATGAGTAATGCATCCCGTTTATTCAGTTTAGCTTGTGTGGCTGGAAAAAGGAAAGGCCACAACAAAAAGATCAATGTCACCATATAGTTAACAGGATGATCATGCAATATTTCTGTGGTTGTTCTGCATTCCTGTATGCTCTGGATTTTGCCATTTTTACTCTTGTGGTGTAACAGTAACAAGATTTTTATCTAGCTCAAAGTTTTTAACCAGTTTACAGTGTGTCAGGTGAATCCAGGACGCTCGCTCTGTGATCTTGACTGCAGTGGGTGTTGACAGTAGCACTTGGTATGGCCCATCCCACTTTGGTGTCGTCCAGTTTTTTCTCTTGATGACTTTCACCCAGACCCATGTGCCTGGGACTACTGCTGCTTCTGATGGTCTGGTTTGTTCCTTATCTGAATCAGAATTAAACTGCAAAAGGTGTTTAGAACTCAACATTCTCCTCATATACTCAGCAAGTGTACATTCGGCTTCCTGATCTGCAGGCATGAGAGGTTTCCACTGAGGTATATAATATGCCCTCCCAAATAACTTCTCAAAAGGAGTCAATCCCTTTGCATTCGGAACAGTTCTCATGCTCAACAGTGCCAGGGGCAGACAATACACCAAATTTCTATGTGTTTGCTCAATGAGCTTCCTTAATTTATTTTTTAATGTCCCATTGTACCTCTCTACCAACCCTGCAGATTGTGGATGATACGCACAATGATTTTTCAAAGAAATTCCGAAAAACTTGCTCAGTTGTTGTATGGTTTGGTTCACAAAATGTGTGCCATTGTCACTGTAGATCTTTTCCGGTATGCCAAATCTAGGAATAATTTCTTTAACAAGGGTTTTCGCAACAGTAGCTGCGTCTGGATTTTTGGTCAGAAAAGCTTCCACCCATTTGGAATACATATTTACAATGACAAGACAATACTTCTTATTTTTGCATTTGTTCAGTTCTATGAAATCCATACAGATAGTATGGATCGGATATGGTGGTGCAGGAAAACTCCCCTGCTTGGGCTTTAACGCCCCTTGTGCATGATGTTTATTACAAACATGACATGACAAACAAAAATATTTAGTGTAGTTTATAACTCCATATGTTGTGAACATTCGGTTCATTAACTGTACCATCCCCCCTGTTGAGACATGGCATTGCCCATGGCTCAACAAAGCTGCGTATCTAAACAAATTAGATGGAAATATCGGTTTTCCCTCCTTGGAGATGTACAGCCCTTCCTTGAGAATTGCTCCTCGTTTTATCCATCTTTGTTTCTCAACTTGCGCAGTAAGTGTCTGCATTGTTTTTAACATTTCTAAGTCTAAAATCTCAGAAGGTTGTAATTCTTCATTCAAAAGAAATGCTTCTAAAGCTGAAGCTGCCTGCTTTGCAGCTGTATCAGCCCTTGCATTACCTTTTGAAATTCTATCCTGTTGCTTGGTATGAGCTATGCATTTACAAATAGCTACTTTCTGAGGTAACTGAATAGATTCTAAAAGATCTAAAATAAACTGCGCATGATTGATTGATTTGCCAGTAGATGTTATCATTCCTTGATTTTTCCACTGTTGCGCAAAAACATGTACAGTAGAAAAAGCGTACTGGCTATCAGTAAAAATTTTCACACATTTACCCTTTGCTAAGGTACATGCCCGTGTTAAGGTGATCAGTTCTGCCGCTTGTGCAGATAAATTGTGTGGTAAAGATTTTGCTTCTACAATCTCAGTATCAGAGACTACTGCATATCCTACTAGGTTCTGTCCTGTGGGACCCCTTTTGCATGAGCCGTCCACGTAGTATGTCACCTCAGCATCATCCAAGGGAACATCCGTAAGATCTTTTCTAGGCAGTGTCTTTTTCTCAATCTCCTGCAGGCAGCTGTGCTGTGTGCCATCTGCAGGAGTTGGAAGCAAGGTAGAAGGATTCAAAGTTGTACATCGTTCAATTGTCATATGAGATTGGCTCAATAATATAGTCATACAGGAAAGATGCCTAGCAGGAGAAAGATATGCTACTTTTTCTTGCAGTAAAATAATCGCAACTGCATGAGGCACTCTCAATGTGAGAGAGTGGAACAACACTACTGAGGCCGAAGCCTGCACTGCCATTGCAGCTGCGACTACTGCTTGTACACAGTGGGGTAAAGACCGCGCCACTGGGTCCAGTTGTGATGAATAGTAAGCAATGGGGCATTGCTTGTCCTCATGCTGCTGTGTTAACACTGATGTCATATAACCTTGCTTACAATCCACTGTTTGGAAAAAACGTTTATGATAGTTTGGTAATCCTAAAACTAATGAGGATGCTATCAACTGTTTCAATTTGCAGAAAGCAGATTCTGCTTCTGGTGTCCATTGTAATAAATCCTGTGCTGCCATAGGCTTCTTGTATATCAAGTTAGTCAGAGGTGCAGATTCCAAGACATAGTTTGGAATCCAGCTCTGACAAAAATTGGTCGTACCCAGGAAGGACATAATTTCCTTCTTGGTAGTGGGTTTCGGTGCTTGTAAAATCGCTATTTTTCTGTCCTCATCTAATGTTCTGCCCTCGTTGGATATTACATATCCTAGGTATCTAACTTGCTTTTTCCAAAGCTGTAATTTGTTTTTATTTACTTTATGTCCCTGAATATCTAAAAATTGTAACAATGCTACAGTATCTTCCTTACAATCTTGCTGGGTGGGGGCTGCCAGCAGGATGTCATCAACATAAAGTAAAATCTGACTGCCTCTCGGTGGGGTAAATCCCGCCAAGTTGCTTGCCATTTCTTGTGAAAATATTGTTGGGCTTTCACAATATCCCTGTGGTAGTTGCGTGTATGTATACCTTTTCCCTTGAAATGTGAATGCGAACCAATGTTGGCTGTCAGGGTGTATCGGTATCGAAATGAACGTATTGCTGATATCTACCACAGAAAAATATTTCTGTTGAGGTTTCAAATCATTCAACAGGGCGTGTGGATCTGGCACCATAGGTGCCCTTGGTATTACTGCGTCATTTACAACTTGTAAATCTTGGACCATATGCCATTCTCCATTTGCTTTCCTAACAGGAAATAAGGGTGTGTTACATGGTGAATCAGGTGATTCCACCAGTACTCCTTCCTTAAGTAAAGCTGCTATAATAGGTTTGATTCCTACCTCTGCATCTTTTCTCAAGGGATACTGTCTCTTTTGTGGTCTAAATGCTGACTTTGGCGTGATAGTAACTGGTCCTGCTGTACAAATCAGTCCTACATCTGATTTGCCTGTTGACCAGAGAGTTTCTGGTATGCCTTGTAAGGCATATTCTTCCTCTTCTGATAAGAGTGCTATTCAGCTGACCTCGCTAGACTGCAAGTGTACAGCTGGGTGTGTCTGTGTTATCCAATTTAACTTCTGCTTTTGTACTCCCTGTTCTGACAGCTCTAACTCTGTCTGTTTTTCCCACCTCGTGACTTTTTCTCCTAGGTCTGCCCATTTCACATTTTTGTCCTTGGTTAAGCTTACATGTGGTAATCAATTAAATTTATAAAGTGCAAAGAACTCCTGGGGTAATGAACAGCTAACTACACTGTTCCCTTTTATGTCCCAGTACAGATTACGTAATACTAACCTGTTTGCACGGTTTCTAAACAACTCTTGTTCATATCCTTATCAGGTCCTGATGTGCTACAATAATACAGAGTACAGTGCAACAAATGTTTATCAGTGTCAAGGGAGGGGAACTTGCTGATGGCTATGTTCATCAGCTCTTCGGTTACTGCCCCTGGACCAGTCGTAACTAAGTCCTGGCTGTACCAATAAAATGTTTCACCCTCCGATCGCACTGCAAAAGTATCTACTTGTTGCTGTGCTTCCATACCCTGCATAGTTGGAACTACTGCTATGCCAAATAGCTGCATAATGTCTCGACCCAAGAGGTTTACTGGTCATTTTGCAGAAACAACAATTTTGCTTTTCTGGGTTAATCCTGAAACAGGATCAGTTATTGCAATGTTATGGGAGAGGGGCTCCCGATACAGCTGTCCATTAGCTGCTTTCACTAATATGTAATCAGGTGACTCTGAGTTCTCTGGCAGTTTGGAGGGATGTACCAGGGTCCATGATGCCCCTGAGTCACACAAAAATGTGACTTCCCTCCCTTCTACCAGGAGTGTAACTTCTGGTTTTGTGTCTGCTAAATAGAGCTCCAAGCTCAATAAAGCTAAGTCTAAAATTTCATTTTCTTCACTATCCGTGACTTCATGTACTTCCTCTATTTCTTCTGTCACATCCTCTACTCCCTCTATCACATTCTCATTTGTCCTTTCTTGGCTATTTTCTTCTAGTGATTTCTGGCTATCATATAGTCAGTCCTCACCCTCCTTATCTTCTGTAGTTGCCTTCTTGTTTTTCTTGCAATCTCTTGCCAAGTGTCCCTTCTTACCGCATTTAAAGCACTCCCCCCTTTTCTTTCGCCCTTCAAAGTCCTCTGATCATTGATCAGATTGTTTGTTTCCCTGGGCATTTTTCTTGCCCTTTTTCCTGGACTGTACTACATAAACTTCTGCTCCATCTTCTACAGAAAATACTTGAGCTTTCTTTTTCTTTTTACTGTTAAAATGCCTTTTCGGCATGTCTAGCATATTCAAGTAGCGACTGTAGTCTACTTGTACGATGATCTGCCATGTGCTTTGTAATAAAGCTGCTTATAGGCAAAATACTGATTTTAAAAATGCATTCTTTAACTGCTGCTCATACGGGGAATCATGTGTTTGATCTTCAGGTACCTGCATTCCACAATGGTTATTAAAGCACTCTAATAATCTAGCATAATATCTGTCAACAGTTTCACCTTCTTGTTGGATGCATTGATTAATGCAAGTCCAGTCTGCCCTAGGTTTCCATTTCTCAGAGATTCAGTTTGTAAGACCTTTCACTCTGTTGTCTAGTTCTGCGCTACTATGTGGGAGGGGGTTGTGTTCTGCGTCATTGGGATTCCAGTTGCCACTGATCATGTGCCAATCTGGTCTCATGATTTGTCTGATTACTTTTTCTACTTCCTCTCCATTTAAGTAATAACTTAACCTCATGCCTTGTAGGTCTTCTAAAAATTTTCTAAAATTAACTTTTGGATGGGGAATTCCCTCAGTGGCTTTCCGGGTATCTTCCAGTGTCCACGGTCTGTAAACTAAGAGAGTTGGGTCCTGTCCTTCTTGTCCTGCCTGAGGATTAGGTACTTCTATAAGTGGGCATATTTCTTCTTCACTCAGATATCGTAAACTTCTACCCATTTGATATAACTCAATGTCCCCTTTTGAGTTTCCTGCCCATGTTCGAGACCTGGTCTCGATGGGATCTCTAACAAACGGTGTTGCTTTTGCAGGGATAGCAGGATATCGTGGGGGTGGACCAGCATGTCTGCTCGCTTCATATTCTGGTAAGGGAAGCGGAGGGGGTTGAGGGGCCGATGCTATTACTAAGTTATTGTCCTCTTTATCTAAAAACATTGCTTTTGAATTATTACTCTTTTGTTCCCTACAGTTTGCTTCCTCAATCTACCTGTGTGCCTGAGGAATTCCTAATTGACGTTGCTTTTTTACCTGACTTCTGGAATCAGTTTTAAGCTGTTTGAAAAGTTTAACAAGTGAGGATTTTTCTAATTTACCATCAAATTCATACTTATTAACCCATTTTGAGTTGTATTTAACATTATCGGCACGTTGTAATTGCATAAATTTTGCATCTTCAATTAATGGCGGAGTTTGGGATCTTTTCGTGCACTTATTTCCCATTTTATTCTAATCTTCGAAATGTTACGTAACCCTTCTTATTTTAACGTGGTACCACGATTTCTCTTTTTCACAGTCTATCTAGAATAACTGCCTTACCTATTCTGTTTCCCTGATCTATGACAAGACTGCAATCTTCCTGTCCCTGACTTGTACAAGACAAATCTCCTGACAGACAATGAAAATCAAGTCCCTGATCTAAAACAGAAAAAAAGGTAAATCTCACCTTACCTGAGCATCCGTGATTGATCATCTGGTTCGAGGTAAACCCGTCCTTCAGTCGCAGATCAGAACAGTGGCTGGCCTCTTTTGAACAACAATTCAGTCGGAGGTGTTTTCAGATAAGAAGAACTGATGTGGTTTCTTCCCCGTACGGTTTCAAGCCACCTGGCCTGTCTGATCTGGTCAAAGTGGAGGTTTCCAGTCCGAAGGACCAATCTGTCAAAGGAAAAAACTTCAAAGACCAATACATGTAAGGTTCAGGTTAAGGCACTTTAATTCTTGCAGCAAGGAGACAAAAACATGCATGCAAAAATACAGAGTTTGTCTAACTAAAATCAGGAAGTGAAGCCATTCTTATACTATTCTTACAAGACACTGCCTACTGAAACTGATGTAGTTAATCACAAGTTTACAATATTGTTTTTCACAGTAGATGTTGCTCATGATTTTCTGCTGATATGACATAACACTTAAAGATTCATGAGAAAAATTTGGAAAAATAACATGGCCTTGGAGACCGGCAGCTAGTTGCAATTATTTCTGCAGTGCTGTGTTACATTTCAAGGTACTCTACTCATTCGAGCACAAATCAATCACAGATTATAGTTCATATTCTTCAAGTGGTCTTTGTTCCACTTTATCTATCCTTCCTGCAGCTGGTTATGTTCTCATAACATAGACAGGGCTAATTGTCTAAGTTTAATAACATTATAGAAAGCAGTATTGTTCTATTCATTATTTTCCTAATCAAGCAGAAAACCATCTGCTTCTCAGTACATTTCCTAAGACATAAACAAGATTTTAGCTGCGCTGACAAAATACAAGGTCAGAAAGCATTTGCCATTAATATGGATTTGTTCAGTATAAAGCAGAATAAATATATTAATCCTTTTTGGGCTTCTAAAAAGGCACTAATGCACACATATTAATACATATTTTTATAACATTTCCCCCCTATTAATACTTTTATTCTACTTTCAAAAGCATAAACAATTTGTTTCTTTTCCTCTTCCATTTTGGATTTGCAGTTAAGAAAGTCATTCAGTTTAACTTATGAAAGCATCTAAATCTTCAATAGTTCATCAAGCTCAGTACCTTGATATAAGGTTTCAGAAACCGACAAATCTATAAAATCTTTGATCAATCTTTTCATGCAGGGGATGCCACAACAAACACATACTCCCAACAGGAGCATTCCTACACAAATAGCAATGATGTTCATTAGGATGGAACCCCACCCCCCAAACCATTTCTGGAAAAAGTCCATCAGTGGGTTTGGACCTGGTTTGGTAATGGTCGACACTTGCTGAATCACCTGAAGATGGTTGTCTATCTCGTGCTGGTTGTCAGGAATATACAAACAGCATTCTTTTTGGATTAAAGCGTACGTACCACCTCTTGCTGCTAGGGTGAAGTCAAGAGCCATGCGGATTTGAAGCACCACAGTTCTCATGACATTCAGTTCATCAGTCACTAATTTGAGAGCAGAAAAAGTTGCATTGCTCATTACTTCAAGGAGTTTAGACAGTTTTCTCAGCTCCCAAATCAATTTCACTGCTCCATATGCTGGTGATATGCCTGCCCATGATATGACAGTGTCACTCAAGTCCATATGTGTTAGTTTATCGCCCATGGAATGATGGTTTCTCCAGCCCGCCTCGATCTGTCCCACTGGATTCTCAGGTTTCCTGACAGGTTTCTTGGTAACCTCACGTGCATTTCGAATTTTACCTCGAGGCAAAACTGCAGTGTGTCATATGGCCGGAACCAGGTAACCCAAAAAACAACTGCCGGACCAATTCTCAGGTAACCATTTATAGGCCTTTTTGCCACATACAAAATAACAATCTTCCACCTTAGTAGTAACTTTGCTATTAACATATGCTTGCCCTGCATGAAACATTTTCTTGTTTATTATTGACAGTTGCTTAAAAAGAATAGGATTATGTTGTACTTCATTAATTGTTCTGTGCATTGATTTAAGAAACGAGTCATAGTCTGTATCACAAATAGAACCTGCATTATTAGCTTTGGTGTAACATTTGTAAGGAACAGTCATATTGCAATTACTCCAACCCACCTGGACAGTATCATTTTTATAAAAACACACAATTCCCTTTTGTGTAACAGGCAGGTGCAATGCTATTTTATCTTGTGATTTAACAGTCATAGTATCATAAACCAAGTTTTCCCAGGTCTCATTGACCCCTAGGGGGATTGCAGTCATTAATAATCCCCCGTATGCTGTTGGTATAGCTGTACAAACCCAACAATTTGAAACATTAAAAGTCTCAGCATACACATGTTTGATCGCTTGGTAAGTGTTAAAGTTTGGATGCCAGTCTATGAGTAACGCATCCCGTTTATTCAGTTTAGCTTGTGTGGCTGGAAAAAGGAAAGGCCACAACAAAAAGATCAATGTCACCATATAGTTAACAGGATGAGTGGTCTTTGTTCCACTTTATCTATCCTTCCTGCAGCTGGTTATGTTCTTATAACACAGACAGGGCTAATTGTCTAAGTTTAATAACATTATAGAAAGCAGTAGTGTTCTATTCATTATTTTCCTAATCAAGCAGAAACCATCTGCTTCTCAGTACATTTCCTAAGACATAAACAAGATTTTAGCTGCACTGACAAAATACAAGGTCAGAAAGCATTTGCCATTAATATGGATGTATTCAGTATAAAGCAGAATAAATGTATTAACCCTTTTTGGGCTTCTAAAAAGGCACTAATGCACACGTATTAATACATATTTTTCTAACACAGACACACACACACGCGCACGCACAAGTATACACATTCACACACACACACACACACACACACACACACACACACACACACACACACACACACACACACACACACACACATATACATTCTTCACTCTTTTTTTCCATTTTTCAACAGGGTATTGGAAACTGACATTGTATCACACACTTAAATATTCCTCAACTCGACTTGGATAATTATTATTCTTTCCATAACACATACAATTTACTTTAAGGTCCTCTCATTCATACAGTTTTACCTCTTGCCCCTGATTTTTCCTCATATCTTTGATTTGTTTCTTATAAAGTTTGTGATTTTCCTGCATGTTATTACCAAGAGCAGTCATTAAATAATGAGTTTCAGAGTTCATATTATTCAGAAAACACATACTAATGCAAAACATGTACCAACATAACATAAGAGGAATATTTAACATTTGTAACTTAGCAAATAGTTAGTCATTATCAAGGTAACAAACAAATAAATAAATGAAGGGAGAGCAGAGTCTAGGTTAATAATTTATTTACCCTGGGGGAAGCAAATCATTAAGAATAGTAAGTTGGCATTCATGAGACTGTTGATGTCACAGCAGCGTTTTTTTACTGGTGTTAGGCAGAAGAGAGCAGCTTAGTTACTAGCTGCATTTAATGTTTGAAAATACAAAGGCACTTCAATATGAAACAGAACTTTGTTTTAACTCTCTGGTAGAGCCATAGCTAGGTCATAGGATCATAGGAGGTTATTAGGTTACTGACCTTAGACCCTTACAGCCTAGCCAACTTTTACCCTTATTTCCACAATCAGCACCTATCATCCCTATCCAGGAGGGACATAGGTGGGAACCCTCAGGTGAATTTATGGTTACCCATCCAGTCGTCCAGATTGCATTTGAAAAGGGCCAATGAAGTGCTCTGCTGGACATGAAGTGGGAGCCTGTTGGTGTCCTATGCAGGTCTCAAAACTGATGTCTCAATTCCAAGTTAAGGAGCAAAAAAAAACCTTCTCAAGATTGTCACCAGGCAATCATGCCTTGGGTAGCCGTCCTCTTTTACCCCTCCCTACTTACAACTCTGCTTGCTACTCCTATTCACCAAGAGAGAACAGGAATGATAAAAGTGATTTCAGTTTCTATTCCTTGTGGCCTACTGTAAAACTTACTGTGGTCAGTCCTCTGTTCATGGAAATTGAATGGCAATACTCATCTGAAAACTAAAATTTCCCCATGCCCTCCTACCACAAGCAAGCTATTTTCCCAATATTCTGAGCAATAGTGTTAGTATTACAAGAAATATCTTTTCTTAATTTTTTAAACAGAAGCAGCTTAATACTTTGAAGCAGACATCTGGAATGTAAATGTTACCATAGCAGCAACGGGGATAAAATTTTAGTATTATCAACAGCTTTAAGAAGACATAAATAAATGAAAATGCAGTAGTTTATCAACCCCTGGCATACAAACTTCACATTTTCTTTCTTGTTTCTTTTTACTCAATAGTTTTTATTTTAAACATATATCATAATTAAGATTTGTTTACATTTCAAATAGCAAATTAATTAACTATATACAATATTTACATTAAGCCTGACAATAGTAGATTAAGATAGCAACAGATCTAAATATATATAATAAATCATAGTACATTGTGCATGAATTAACAGGAAGAGACTGCTTCCAATTGTAAGGTATCAATCAAAGTCAAAACTTTCCCCCACGGATTATTGGCTAATGGCTTAGGATAAGTTCTTAGTTCTTTAATTTTGATCTCCATCAGTGCTGTCTTCTTTAGTAAACAAAGAAAATCCTCCATGGAGGGCGCTGTGTTGGAATTCCATCTCCTAGTTATACATTTCCTAGCTATTGCTAGTATTGTCCGTAGTAAATACAAATCTGTTTTCTTCAAATGAGGATCTTCAGTTACATTAAATAAAATTAAAGGTTTTGTCAAAACAAATAAATTTGTGTATATTGCTTGTAAAGAAACCTCACATTTTCTGATGGGTAACAGTGACAGTATGCTGGCAATTTGATCATTTTAAATAAAAATACTTCAACTGTTTTTTTTTTCTTTCAGTTCCTCATCTCAGTTTTTCTCCCTTGTCAGTTCTCCATAAGTTCTCAGAATGCCCTTTGATTTACTTTATATATTTGACAGCATTTAGAATCTGCCTGTATTTTTAGGTTGTTATGTAGGGTTACCACCTGTCCCACTTTGCAAGGGACAGTCCCTTTTTGGGAAGTTGTGTCCTGCAAAGAAATCGTAAAAATGGCAAATGTTCTGAGATTTTAGGACAAATATATTTCCTATATTTTATGTAACAGCTGCACAGAACAGTTATTCTGTATCTGAAACACCTTAATGTTATAAGAAACAGAATAAGCAACTAAAATGCTATAAGAATAAGCTTTTATTTAGGGAAAAAAGTGAAGTTCTGTCCTTTGTACTGGCTGTGGATATGTTTTGCACTGCAAAATCTGATGTTTCTACTAACAATGTCCCACTTTGGGCATTTGAAAAGGTGGCAACCCTATTGCTATGCCCTTCAATTTTTGGCTTTGCATCTGATTCTTAAACAAAGAGGTTGAGAGTTATGTTGTCTGCCGAATTATTTTTTTCCTTTCAGCCAGATCCAGTCTCAAGTCAAGAAACAAACTATGTAAGTTAACATTTGTGCAAAATGCACACCTCTCAACTATACCTGGTTTTTGGCTTACAGTTTTTGCCTTGCTACATAAAATCAGTGGTGCTTTATTAAACAGACCTCCACTAATCTTCCAAAGTCCCAGTAGAGTTCTGCTAATCCTCTATATCTCCACCAAATACTACGCACAACAACCCGTACAAAGCAGCCCACAGCTGGTGATATTTCATGGTGGCCAGCATAGGAAAATGCAGCGAGATGCGGGAAGTGTAGTCCGCTCCACCACTGCTGCTAAGGGTTCTCTTCAAGATATTTTAGAGCAGTACTGCAGCTTCCAAATGCATTGCCATGCTTGAGCTCTTGTAGTGAACTATGAGTAACATCTCAGCTGTTGTTTCCACTTCCCAGTGGGAAAAAAAAAAAAAAAAAAAAAAAGGTAAAATGCAGCTGTCTGGCAATGATCTGTAATTGTGCCAACTGCAAGTAATAATTCAGGGTGGCTGCCAATTCACTGCAGAGCAAAAAGGACTTTTTTTTAAAAATTTTACTCTTCAGGAACTAGGGCACTTATCATGGCATACACTTTTATAGACTAGTCACATGCCTGTGTGAGCCCTGGTGTCGCACCAGCCACATGAATAGGTAGCCTATTCCAAAGACGTGGTAGTTGCTGGGAGATAAATCTGTCCCTATAGCATGTCCTATTTAAGTTGCAGGCCATATTTAGGACCCTGGAATAGGTGGCTGTAGTCCCATTTGATTTACAGATATGCAGCGAGTTCATTAGGTTTGGATCTGAGATGGCTTTATAAGCCAGGCATAAGTCTCCCCTAAGAAGTCTATATGATACAGAGTAAGGTGACAGGAACTTTAGTCTTTCTGTGTATGGCATGTGCTGGAGTCACCTTGATCTTTTTTGTTAAAAACCTCTGAGGTCTCTCCAATTGCTGCAGGTGCTTTGTATGGTACATGCCGAACAGGGTGTGATACTCAATATTAGGCTGAATAAGTGCCGAGCACAAGGGCTATAACCTCTTTTGCTCTTGAGGCAATGCCTTTAATAATTAAGTGTGCTACATAGAAAGCCTTCCTTACTACAGTAGACACATGGTTGTTGAAGTTGAGGTTGTGGTCAGCTTGTGAACCCAAGTCCCTTATCACTTCGTGTTTACTTAGGGCATTGTTGTTGATTTGATAGTGTGAAAGGACATTGTTTGTGCCAAAGGGAATGATGATGCATTTTTTTACATTTAGTTTGAGACTGTGACTAAGATACCAGTCGTTTGTTTGTGTAAGACCCACCTGGAGTATAATGATGTTATTTGGGGATTGAATAACTGCATCCAGTTTGCAGTCATCTGCAAACTTGATCAACCACAACCCCTTAGTTTTGACATGAACTTCTGAGAAGTAGATACCAAACAATAGGGGGCCCAGCACTGACCCCTGTGGCACCCCGCTGGTAACAGGTTTGCTGTTTGATGTGGTGTTGCCCACTTTGATTTTGTGTGTGTGTGTGTGTGTGTGTGTGTGTGTGTGTGTGTGTGTGTGTGTGTGTGTGTGTGTGTGTCTGATTTGTGAGCCAATTAGCAACTCATCTTACAACGAAGGGGTTTACATTCAGTTTGCTAAGTTTATAGAAATTCTTGAGTGTGGAATTATGTTGAAAGCATTTTCCAAGTTGATGTATGGTGTCTACACAGATTTGCCCTCATCAATGACCCTGGTTACATTTAAAAAAAAATCCAAAAGATTTACCAGGTAGGATCTGCCCTTGATGAAGCCAAATTGGGTAGGATTCAGGGTTTGGACGCTGCCTATATCTTTATATATGAGGTAAAAAATGCTATGTTCCTTGGTCTTGCAGATGAGGCTGGTCAGGCTTATGGGTCTATAATTCCCCAGATCTGTTGCTGGCCACCTTTGTGGAGGGGGATAACTGTTGCTGTTTTCCATTTGGCAGGAACAAAGACTGTGATTGAAAAGGGTACCTAATGGTGATGCTAGTTCATGTTTTAGCTTGTTTAGAAGACAGCTTGGTATGCCATCTGGTCCCATACAGGCTGTATTTTTTTGCCTTGGACAAGGCTTTGATGATGTGTTCTTCAGATATGTAAGGTGGGGGATACATTTGTGGCAAGGTTTGTGATAGATTTGGAGGAGATAGGGGGTGACATTTTTACCAAACTTATCTTCTAGCAGGTTTGCTATCTCTGTGGGGTCAGTGTGCGTGATACTGTGGTCACTACTCTGCAAATGGGTCCAAAATTTAGGCTATGTATGTAGGTGTAAAAGGCCTTCTGGTTATCCTTGGCTGTGCTACCTAAGTTTTTTCAAAGATGCCCTTAGAGGATTTGACAAGTTGCCTTATTTGCTTGTTGAGGCTGAAGAGAGTGCTTTTCCACTGTTGGGGTTTCAACTTTGTTTTCATGGACAGCAACATTTTTGCATTTATTGTAAAGTTTGTTGATACTGGATGTCCACCATGGTGGCTTGTTTTTATTCTGTACTGATTGCTACTGTTTCACCTTGTTAATATGCAACCAGTGGGCACATGAGATAAAAGTTTTACTTCCATTAAACAAGATCACATCTATTTGGAAATTCAGGTTACTGGTTTGAGAAACATACTTTTGCAAAATGCAGGAAATTTGGTGTAGACAGCTGACAGCAGGCAGTATAATTTGTTATGTATGCACATGTATGTATGCATAGGATTGAGATCTGTATGTGTGTACTTCCTGAGTGCATCTGACTATGAGTTATGCAGAAAGTAGAATGCAACACTGAAGTGCAGTTCTGTGCTCCATGCATTTATTAACATTTATGCAGCGATGCATGTTCAGGGCAAACATGCAAGAAATGGTGCTGTTGCCAGCTCTTGTCTTCATAGGTTCATAGGTACATACTTGGGTATCTGGTCTTGTGGGCCATTTTAAGCCTAGCCAATTTCCCTCAAAGTGAGAATCAAGTTCTGTACCCTGCATCTGTGAGGTAAACACCTTAACCATTATACCAAACCCAACATTCCCATTAAACCAACCTCCAACTTAATTTGTGAAGGCATCAAAATTAAGGTGTTAATAGGGAAAACATGGTGGTGCAGTGGGGGAAAAACCCTTTATGCTGACCAAAGTTGAAAATTAGATGGTAGTATGAATAAATTGTTGTGTAAAAATGGGTCAGTCAGCAAATGTGCTTAAAAATGGATTTCAGAACTATTTATTATGTGACATGATCATAAGATTGTGTAAATGTGGAGCACAAAAGTTTTATTTTAACATAGCATACACTATTATTTCAGATTATATAATGTGTGCATATTTTCAGGAGAATAATTATGGAATTAAAGTACCAAGTGTACAGTCTGCGTACAATGAGTCTATATGTATTAGAAAGTGTCAATGTATCAGAGGTACTTAATGTTCAGACATTACAACAAACTATTTACAGTCAGACTGTCTGTGAAATGACCAATGACACCAGTGATGAGAGCCTAAACACTGTGGGTTCACTCTGAAATGACCAATGAAATGAACAATGAGGGTAAATTTAAGGAACATAAGTACTAAACGACACTTTACTGATCAAAAAATTAACTATAAATTGATGTATGTGGGAGGCTTCACCAGCTATGTCTTATGCATGGGGAGGTCCACTGTACCCTGGTTTAATACAGTGGTCTCCAAGGCTGGCTTGATGAGGAAACACAGAAATTCTTCTATTGCTGAAAATTCAGAGTAAATTGATTTTGTGAAAAATTAATTCAAACGTTTGAACCCAGCCTCATTGAAAATAACAAATACTATACAAAGAATTTGTAAATATCAGGAAGATGTTTGTGGCTATTTAGCTTACCTAGCAGTATCAGTAGCTCAGCAGGTAGAACACTTGCCAATGCTGCTAGAAGTTCAACAGGCTGTGGGTTATATTCCCACTCCAGGTGATTGGATAATTTTTCAAATTGCTGCCATGGCACTGCAGCACTAGGAGATCACTGCATTCCTGAATGTGTTGTCCTTTGGATAAGATACTAAACCAAGGTCCCACCTGGTTGAGTTGGTTGTAGCACAGGTGGATGTAAAACATCCCACGGCACCTATCAAAAAGAGTAGGGAAAGATCCACAGTGCCCTGGACATATTTCCACTAGTAGTAGGTTAACAAAGGATAAATAAAATAAGTTAAAAAATAAACAGATGCTACAGCAATTGATGTACACTGGATTTTTATACTTCAGGACGCAATGTGGGTCAATGTTTATTTGTCAAAAGGTAAAAGCATCAAAGGGCATTACGATATGAATACCATTTATCGAAACCTCCTCATGTGGTGGCTGCACCCCCCCACACCTCCCACTAATTATATATACCAAATCGGAGATTGCACTGCAGTCAAGAAAGGGCAACATTCCTTATCCCTACCATAATGCGATCTTAGTCAGAATGACTCAATGAATGGCAAGTTCAATGATATATGCCATTCAGTGCTTTTTTTGATGGATAGACGTAGACCCAGCCAACGTATATGTGATGTCCTTCCTCTGGGCCAGTAATCAAGCAACCTTAATCATCACCACTGACACTGATGAGGGATGTTCACTTGGAACAAAGATAGATTCACACAGTATTTCCCAATGCAGCTCTCTGCATCAAACACAATTTCCCGTAAGAGCACACAGCAAACACACTCCCTTCCTGGGGCTGGGTTTCCCTCTCTCTCAGCAAGCTCTAAGAAGCCTAAGAATATTAGCAACAGGTACCTTCCAGAGACCAACTGACGATATGATGGAGATTTCACAGGCATCAGCATCTAGGGTACTGCACCACTTCCTGAATGCCATGGCAGCACATGTCAGTGATCATGTATATTCCCCCAATTTCCATGAGGTTGGGAGGGTGGCCTAATGGTTAAGGTGTTTGCCTTACAAACACAAAGTGCAGGGTTTGAGTCTCACAAGGGATAATTGGCTATGCTTAAAATGGCTCGCAAGGGCAGTTAGCTTAGTACTAATCTATGAACCTGTGATTTTTAAATAACCTGATTGACTTCTTTGAATCAGTCTCCAGAGCCATGGACAAGGGTAAGGTGGTCCACACAGCCTATCTAGACCTTGCCAAGGCCTTTGACACCATCCCCCACTCTGGAATCATAGATAAACTTACTAAGTTGGGCATTAATCCCTATGTCACCCAATGGGTTGCTAAATGGCTTACTGATAGAACCCACACTGTAAAAGTAGCCGACTCCAAATCCAGCTCCAGACAAGTGACAAGTGGAGTACCTCAGGGTTCAGTCCTGGGGCTGCTCTTGTTTGGCATCTACTTCTCTGAAGTACAGGTCAACACTAAGGGACTCTGGCTAACAAAGTTTGCAGATGACTGCAAACTGGGAGCCATTATTGAATCCCCAAATGATGTGGATACTCTACAAAAGGGCCTTACAGAAGCAGATGCTTGGTGCCAGAGCCATGGGCTCAAGCTCAATGCCAAGAAATGTATTGTTATCCCCTTTGAGAAAAAACATGTATCCATGAATTACCATATAGGTGGCAGTACACTAAACACAGAAAGTGTGATAAGAGACTTAGGGACACAGGTGGACAGTGGTCTCACCTTCGATAACCACATCGCCACAACAGTCAGGAAATCCTTCTATGTGGCACACCTCATCACGAAGGGCTTTTCATGCAGAAAAAAGGAGGTCATTGTCCCACTGTACTCATCCCTCATTAGACCCATTATAGAATACAATGCCCCATTTGGTATGTACCTCTCAAGACATCTGCAACAACTGGAAAGGCCTCAGAAATACCTCACTAAAAGAATCACAGGCCTAAAGCAGATGCCCTACGCTGACCGCCTTACAAAACTCCAGCTAAACTCTGTCGCATATCGTCTACTCAGAGGCGATCTCTGCTTAACATACAAGGCCATGTCAAACCCAGAGCTGTTGGACATGCTACACTTAAAGAAATCCCAATCCCTCAGAGCTACACGCTCCAGGGATCTAAACCTTGTCATCACAATAAACAAAACATGCTGGAGGGGTAGGTTCCTGACCCAGAGACTCCCCAGACTCTGGAATAGATTGCCCATACATGTCAAGCAGAGTGCCTCTTTGGACCTCTTCAAGAGGAACCTTGACGATTGGATGGGAGAAAGGAAATTCACCCCAGGGATCACATCAGTCGCCCTGCTAGACAGGGGTCCAGGAAAGTAAATAATGTGGGAAGAAATAGCCAGGGAATTGGTATGGCTAGGCTTGTATAGGCCCTAGGGCTGATAGCCTAGTACCAACCTATGAACCTATGAACCTAGGTATTGGCCAGCAATATGCATCTCTTCCAGAAAATAGCGGAATACCCTGAGTTTGTGGGTGCAATAGACTGCATGCACATTCACATCAAAGCACAAGCCGGTGAGCAGGGTAGGGTCTACTATAACCACAAGGGTTACCCCTCCATCAACTGCCAGGTCGTGTGTGATGCCCAGGGCATAATAATGAATGTGTGTGCTGGCTGCCATGGAAGCTACCATGACTCCCATATCTGGCATCTGACACAGCTGTACCAGACATTTGACAATGGGGACATCCCTCATGGTCACCTAGTGGGGGATGCTGGATATGCACTTGAGCCGTGGCTGATGACACCCATCAGAAATGCACAAACACCTGAACAGGAATGCCATAATGAGGCACATGCACAGACACGAAATGTAATTGAGCATGTGTTTGAGCTGCTCAAGTCACAGTTCCGGTGCCTGGACACATCTGGTGGAGCCTTGCAGTACTCACCAACTACATGTACCCAAATAGTCATGGCATGTGCTATGCTACACAATATGATCCTGTGAAAACAGCTGCAGCAGGAGCAGCATAGGGCTGGGCACAACAGCCCCCCACCATTGCCAAGGCCTTCACAGGCAGAGTGTGACTCGGAGGAGGAACAACCTGTGCCTGCCCCAGTAGGCAGAAGGAGGTGTGCCCAGTATGCTTTGGCCTTGGCAAAGAGGCAACGTCTAGCATATACACTGGCTCAGTAGGAACCCTGGAAATTATACCACTCTCCGACTTGCACATATAGTAAAAGCGATGCCTAACTTGACACTACCTGTTAACAAACATGTATAGGGAGTGTAAAATGTGCATCCAACATAGGCAGCCCTGCAGCACCACCTGAGGCATGATTGCTATGTGTTAAGCAATATAAAGCACTGCTAAACAGCTCTCACCACTATTTAGTATATGTAAACAAAATTGCACACACTAAGTAGCACAACTACAGGCAATGTTCAGCAATATTGTGCACTGTCCAGCAATGTTGGGCAACAATGAGCAATGTTGTGCAAGTCTGGTCAAATGTGGGTATAGTTCATCAAAAGCAGGTTAACATGTTCATATTTGCTTAACTTTTCTTGAAGCAGTCTGTTCTGGCATGTATGAAAATATTAAGCAGTGACAGTCATCGAACCCAGGATACAGTGCACTATAGTCATAGTACAGAACCACTAAACCATGACAGCATGTCAATGGTCAGCTTGTATGAAAAAATGCTGATAAGTCAATGCTAAGTATCTCATGGAAACCTTGCAGGCATAGCATAATCCCTGTCGAGTTAAGACACAAAGGTGAGGCCTGCAGTAATAATAGAACCTGATATTCAACACACATATAGCATAAATGTTAATATTGGTAATGTTCATACACATCAACAAATGTAGTGGACCTCAGACAGCAACATACTGCAAGGTCACACTGGGAATGCTCACACACTTGAAAATATGAGACAAATGCCAGGCAACAAAACACTGAAAGTCTGAACTGGACATGCTCACACACTTAGGGCAAGTTTGAGTACAGCAGTAGACCACACATATCCCTCAGTTGCATGTGTCAACCCAGGAACCTCGCACTATTCACCAATCCACCATGTGCACACAGTGATATGACAACAGACACAATATAATATAGTGAAATCCTGTCACAATCAAATATGTTATGCAGAAACCTAGGTTGTTCATAGGAAGTGGTAAAGCAAAGAAGAAACAAAACCTGCAATCAGTACCATCACTGAACAATGTGCATCCCGAACATTAGCATAGGTTCAGAGGTTGACACTAGGCTAACTGCCCTAGGGCATGTAGAAGCCTAGCCACAGTGTGTTTGTATTTTGCAACCCCGCTAGATCAGTAGACTGTGCCTGTTAATAGTAGGTCACACAAGATATCTCACATATGTTCATTTCATTCTGCCTCTGTCTAGCAAGGACCCATAACATATCCCAGGGCTAAACATACGATCACCCATCCGCCTGTGAAGATATCACCTGTAGGTGGTCAGCATGGGTCTGTGCATATGTGGGACTGTGATCACATTCCCGAGTGAGTGGAGCCTCTGTGATGGTAATATGCCCCTCCAGCATGTCCTATTAACATCATTGCTCACGTACCTGTCCCTGGAGCATGTAGCTGTAAGGGACTTTGATATCCTCATGTGGAGCCTGTCCATCAATGCTGTGATGGACTTGGCTTCAAACAAAAGGCACAGACTGCATCCAAGTAGGCAGTAAGCAAATGAGGAGAGCTGGGGTCACCATAGCCAAACTGTGCATACCATCTGTATGAGTCCCTAGATCCACTTGATTGTGTAAATCTGTGTACATTCCAGTTGTTGCAGGTGTTGGGTAAGGTACATTCGAAATGGGGCATTGTATCCAAGCATATGCCTCATGACTATAGGGTCACAATGTCCCCACCTGATCTGGATGTAAAACCGTATGGGATAAGGTTGGCTAAATAGAAGGTGTGTCCAACAACATTGGCAACATGAATGTCAAAGGCGAGAGTACTAAGTATTCATGTCCCCAAATCACAAATCACACACACTGTACGTGATGTATCATCACCTATGTGGTAATGTGTGTGCACGATGTTACTACCAAAGGTGATGACTATGCATCTAAAGGAAGGTAGCTGTAGGCCATGGCACTGGCACCAGTCATCCATCTCTGTGAGACCCTTTCTGAGGATGCTTGTGCCAGCTGTGGAGTCGATTATGGCACACAGTTTGCAGTCATCTGCAAACATGGTCATCCATATTCCTCCTGTGTTAGCCAGTATGCATCAGAAATATGTACAGAACAAGAGAGGTCACAGAACTGAGCCCTGTGGGATGCCACGTGTAACTGGTGTATAGTCAGACATGGCACATGCAATACTGACCATGTCTGTGATATCCATGATAAAGTTAGCAATCCATCTTGTGACATGTGTAGATATTGAATCCGGTGATCTAATGTATAAAGGCCAAGTGGGGTATTGTGTAGAAGTGGTGTGCGATCTCCAGGTAGGCTGTGTGGACAACCCTGTGTACGTCTATGGACCTGTTAACTGTTTAAAGACATCAATCAACTGCAAGAGGCAAGATATGCCCACAACAAAACCAAATTATGTAGGATCCAGTGGCTGTAGGTTCACAATGTGTATGTGTTCCATGATGATACACTCCATAGCATAGCAGACCAGGATAGTTAGGCATATATTGGGATAATGTCCAGGGTCCCTTGTGGCACCAGCACTGTGGAGCGGGTACACTGTAGCTGTACGCCATTCCATGGGTACATATCCTGTAGTAACTGTGAAATTTCAACCGTGACATAATGTGAGTGTGAAGTTTGTCATGAATCTCGTGTATGCCACAGTCTGGGACACCATCTGGTCCCACTGATGCTGTGTTGTCTGCTATGGAGTGGACAGCGCACACATGTTCATCTGTGATGTCAGGGAGGCTACACCCTGTTGTGATGGACATGTGCACTGCAGGGGGGATGGTGGGGAAACATTCCCACTGAACCTGTCGTCCAGGATGTTCGCAATGTCAGTGGGTTCACAGTATCTTTTGTAATTATGCAGTAACTGACAGCATATCTGTGAGTTCCCACCCAGGTCCCTGACATAACTAAATAAGGCCTTGTGATTGTCCATAGTGTCTGTTGCAAGTGTCCATTAGAAGTGGGCCTTAGATGAATCAACAAGTGATCGTAGCTATACCATAGTACTGATCAGAGATGCCTTCCTGATTGTGATTGTGCTCTATAATGTAGTAGCCTCCTCCTTTCCCTGTATAGCTCAGTAATGGCCGTGGTCCAGTAGACAGGTCCCCTGCCTTTGGAGGAGTGAGTCTTGTAGTTATCTGGGATAGCATGATCCATGCATTCCAGTAGTTGTCCATAGAATGGGCTTGTAAAGTTTGAAGTGGTCTGAGCCATAATTAACACTGTCCTAGGGTCATTGAGGGATACCACCTCAGTTTGTACAAGTGTGACATTTGCTCATGAGAAGTATGTCACTGAGATCACATAGGATGTGTGTGTGTATGGGATATGTATGTCTAGTGAGATGAATGTATGTTCCGACCTTAACAATAACAGGTGTACCTCTGTTGTGGAACATATAGTCCCCATGTGGGTGATGATCAGGTCCTACATGTTTTAACCCCCTGTGGGTGTGGTGACCAGGTCTGCCATAGCATTTGAGTGTAATGATCCTAGCAACTATTGTGCGAGGGTGTCAGTGCTTGAATAGTATACCCAGTCAATGTTTGTGTATTTGAAGTCACACAATATAATGGTGTTTGGTGAGACCTTCACATTCCCCAGTGTTACCAGGAATAACAAGTGTTGTGCCCAAGTTTGGGAGTGTGGTCTGTAACAGTCTACAAACTGAAATGCAGTTTTGCCCACTCTCAGTTGCACATGTACGTTCCCCAGTGCTTTGTGCACTGCTACCAACCTGGAGGTGTGTGTATGAATGATGTATATAGATACCCACCTATTGTTGTCCGGTCTGAGTCTTGTGTCTGAAAACCATGGTATGACATAAAACCCATTAGTGCTGCTGTGCTTTTGTGAGCCTGAACCAGGTATTTGTTACTGCACATATATCGACAGATTCCATAAAGATGTGAGTCCTGAGTGCATGCATTCTGAGGGTTAGACATCAGTTGTTGAGCACCATCACTCTCCGTTTCCTGTACCCTGTAAAGTCTATGGCTGTGGTTATGTTTTCTGACCCTCGCTTCAAACAGCCACTATGTGTGTGTCAAGAGCCTAAGGCAGTCTGTGAAAGCCTAGGGGTGACAGGTGCATGGCATCCATAGTGAATGTACGTGGCATGTTGAGCATGTAATCCCAGGCTGATAGACACTGGATCCCCTGTGAATGACAACAATATGTTAGGCAACTGTTAAAAGTGATAATTTCATCTGTACACTGTGACATAGTACTTGGTGAGGGTAAGATGCTACACAAGGTCAGGGTCATACTGGCCTGGGCTACATGATCAGAGAGCTCCTCTATGTCTCTTGTCATGTAGTCCAGGGAGGAATGTCTGAGGGTTTACACACCAGAATGGTCAATGATGGAGCCATATTTGTACTTGCAGTGGACTGACAACAGTGCATGTGTCATGTGGCATATCCTGGCACCCGACACACAGCACAAAGTGACCATCACCTTGTTCAGCCTGGTGAGTGGGATGTCAGTGTGACTGACAATTACAGTCACCTAATACAAGTGTATGAGGTGTGTTGTGTAGGCCTAAGGGCAGTGACTGTGTGGCACAATGATTTTGTGAACTATGTGATATGTATGTAGGGTTGTGTGTTAGCAGTTGTTTATGTGTCTGCTTTGGATGTCTCTGCTGCTTAGGCAGAGTATATTTAGATGCTCCAAGTATGTCTTTGTGTGTCAATGTATATGGTTTGCTGTTGTCATAGGTCCATTTGCGACTGTATTTGTGGTGTGTGTGGTTACCTTCACCACCCGATAGACTGTGCCAGTCATGGCTTGGGAGAGCTCAGCCTCCTGTCTGTCTATACAGTTGCACCACTCACATATATCTGAGTTTGTTGGTAGGAGGACAGTGTTCCCTGTGTACATAAGGCAGTTGTAACAATGCTTCAAAATTCCAATATGCACCAGCTGCACTGGAGAGTACACATGAAACCGACCTTTGGACATGCCAGGATATAATGATGACATACACTGTCGTCTGATCACAAAGGATCAGTAGTGTGTCAAGTGTGTAAAAGAGTATAACAGGGCCTTAGTGTTCAGGTTTGTTGTTGCTGTGGAAAGATAATCTGCAAAGAAGTACAGACAGAAACATTGCACCTCCTTCAGCTTTGTCAGAAATATTGATGTACAGTCATATATGTCCTGAGTCAGGGTCAACTGTACCTGACTGACAATGTCAACATCCTGTCAGACAGGCCCATACATACATATCCACCTCCCAGTGACCAAAGGCCCTAACATCATACCAGGAGATATCACATGTAGAATGTGTAAACTGGTCCTCCCAATGCCAAATGAATCCCATCACGTGAATGACATTGTTTCCCCATATGTGTCATAAGTGAACAGGACAAACAGACACTGCACCCGAACAGTCTGTTGAGCCTCACACTCTCTACAGGATCTTACACCATTGAATGTGTTACAGCAACATGTGGCACACCCCACAAGTGTTGGTGCACAACACACCATGGGAACTATATTCCTATAAGCCTACAAAGTCCGAAATGCTAGTCCATGGAGTCCATCATGATTGCAGTCAGGAACAGAGATATTGTAAACCGACAAACACACACCCCAAATGTCTGTGGTATGTTAATGAGCACATCATGTTCCCCAAACCTGCTAGATATCTTGCAAGGCAGCCACCCAGGACATACATCACTGACAGGAGCAACACAGGTCCCACATAGACTTTGAATAGCCCTTTACCAACATCACAGACACATGTTGTATCCACAAAACCTACAATCCTTGCATGAATATGTATTGTCATATGAAGGAATGGTAATTTGTCCACAGATAGATCACACAAGCTATGAATTGTGTATTCCTGTTCAAGATGTTCATACCTGCTGACCCACAAGGTTCATTCCTGGGATTGCATAACACTAAGGGCACACACATATTACCATGTCCAGTCTGATGATGTCAGCAACCTACAAATATAGCATGTGAATAGAAACCACACGGTAAAGCATATAGTGTGTCGTGTTAATGCGTATCTCACTAGTATCATAACATAGGTAGGTGTTTGAATTCTGCAATTGCTGAGTGTATGTATGTATGTGTGTGTGTGTGAGATTGGCTTTGAGGAGAGTGGCCTTTTTGGAGACTGTGGAAACGCATTAGGAGTGGTGAATACCTCTTTGCCAAGTGTGATGATATCAGCATCCTACAAATAGAGCTTTGGAAATGAATGCTCCCAGTAAAACAAATAGTGTGTCATGTTAATGCGTATCTCACTAGTGTCCTAACATAGTTAGGTAGGGGGTTTGAATCCTGCAAATACTGAGTGTGAATGTGTGTGTGGAAGATTGCCTTTGAAAGGAGTGGCCTTTTTTGGAGACTGTGGAAACGCATTAGGAGTTGTGAATACCTCTTTGCCAAGTGTGATGATGTCAGCATCCTACAAATAGAGCTTTGGAAATGAATGCTCCTAATAAAACAAATAGCGCATCGTGTTAGTGTCATAACATAGTTAGGTAGGGGTTTGAATCCTGTGAATGTGTGTGTAAGATTGCCTTTGAGAGGAGTGGCCTTTTTGGAGACTGTGGAAACACATTAGGAGTGGTGAATACCTCTTTGCCAAGTGTGATGATGTCAGCATCCTACAAATAGAGCTTTGGAAATGAATGCTTCTAATAAAACAAATAGCTAATCGTGTTTGTGTCATAACATAGTTAGGTAGGGGTTTGAATCCTGTAAATGCTGAGTGTGAATGTGTGTGTGAGATTGCCTTTGAGAGGAGTGGCCTTTTTGGAGACTGTGGAAACACATTAGGAGTGGTGAATACCTCTTTGCCAAGTGTGATGATGTCAGAGCTTTGGAAATGAATGCGCCCAGTAAAGCAAAGAGCGCGTCATGTTAATGTGTATCTCACTAGTGTCATAACATAGTTAAGAAGGGGTTTGAATCCTGCAAATGCTGAGTGTGAATATGTGTGAAATTGCTTTTGAGAGGAGTGGCCCTTTTGGAGACTGTGGAAACACATTAGGAGTGGTGAATACCTCTGCCAAGTGTGATGATATCAGCATCCTACAAATAGAGCTTTGGAAACTAATGCTCCCAGTAACGCAAAAAGTGTGCTGTGTTAATGCAGATCTCACTAGTGTCATAACATAGTTAGGTAGGGGTTTGAATCCTACAAACACCAAGTGTATGTGTGTGATTTCCTTTGAGAGAAGTAGCCTTTTTGGAGACTGGGAAAACACATTAAAAGAGGTACATCCCTCTTCAGAAAGTCTGATGATGTCAGCATCCTACAAATATTTAAGGAGAACAGCAACCACCTAGTAATGCATATAGCGCGCTGTGTTAATGCTTATCTCTCTAGCATCATAACATAATTAAATAGGGTTTTGAATCCTGTAAATGCTAAGTGTGAGTATGTGGGGGTGTGTGTGTATGTAATTTCCTTTGAGAGGAATAGCCTTTTTGGAGACTGAGAAAACACATTAAAAGAGGTACATCCCTCTTCGGAAAGTCTGATGATGTCAGCATCCTACAAATATTCAAGGAGAAGCAAAACCACCCAGTAATACATATAGCGTGCCATGTTAATGCGTATCTCTCTAATATCATAACATATTTAGGTAGGGGTTTGAGTCCTGCAAATGCTGAGTGTGTGTGTTCCACAGGTTGTCAATGAAATGTGGGTTTTGCTTTTACTACGGTATGGCATATATTTCAAACAGTATGTGCATTGCACACATCACACATGTTGTGTATTACAAGTAGCAGTTACTCTAAAATCAAACCATTGTATGGTGATGGGATGTGTGAAATGAGATTCTACACAAACAAATTCACAAAAATTACATTTGTTACATGGTTGTGTACCTATAGATGAATAAAGCTCATTCTGACCACTGAAACCTCTAGGATAGCATAATAGTCTCTGTAAATTCATCTTATTCCTATAGACAAAATTAGGTTCAGTACCTACTAGTCCCTTTAACTCAGGATTCGCCATTAAGACTCCCCAATGCCTATGAAAGACATTTTAACTGGGCCAATGTCCTGTGTGTAGTCAAGGGATACTCTGACTGTAGATTTCCAAGTGGTTGGATGCTCTGTTATACCAAGACTGGTGAAATCACTCCTGCTTGAAAAATAAGGTTGTGCAACACTGTCTCTCAACAACTGGGCTCTCTCAATACCTGCATTAATCTCTATCAGACTATAATACCTGTCTGATAACCTTTCACATAGATGGGATAGTTCCCTCTCAAACCCTGTCTGTGTTGGGTTCAATCGTGATGCACGTATGGCCTGCCACTTCACTATGTTATTAAAAACATAACTGGGATGCATACTCCCCCTACGAAGAAGGGAATTCTTATAGCAAGGCTTCCTATAAACTCCAGTGTTGAGTAGCCCGTTCGGTAACTTATCTATATATACATCTAAAAAGGATATCCACTGGTCAGATTTCTCTATCGTAAAATTCAAATAATGTGTCAGTGAGTTAATTTCATCATAGAAACCTTGCAATTCAATGTCCAAACCTGTCCACAAAAGAAACAGGTCATCCACAAAACGTCTATAAAAGACCACATGCTCACTGAAACTATCCAAGGCAAATAACTTTTCTTTCTTGCAATCTGCCATGACCAGGTTGGCGTAGCTGTTGACACAAGAAGTGCCCATAAGTAAAGCACAAATCATATCAATTTGTGAAAGGGTATAATTACTATTTCCTCTTAAACATCTGTGTATATTTTCTACCCCATCTTGGTTGGGTATAACTGTAAACAGTGACTGGATGTCTAATGTCACAAGGATTAAATTCAAACCTGATGGTAGTGTGGTCACTCTACTGTATAAATCTAGTAAAAACTGTTTGGTATCTCTCAAAACATGTGACAATTGGTCCACTATAGGTCTTAGCTGCTTCTCTATATACAAAGAAAGTGGCTCAGTGACCCAGCCCCTCCCTGCTACAATGGGTCTCATAGGGGGATTAAAAAAATCTTTATGGACCTTGGGTAGTCCTTGGATAACCAGGAACAGTGGATGTGTTACAGTAAAGAATATATATAGATCTTTATTATTATTTATTGTTTTATTGTTATTGTATATATTATTATATTTTATTATTATATTTATAAGTTATTTGCCAAACTGTGTGTGGTCTAATATTGCTACATACTCAAGCGTGCTAGCTTGCACTGCATGTGAATTGTTTTTACTACTGTTTTTGCTACTTTTCTGTAAAAAAAAAACTGTAAGCCTGTTTCCTACCTTTCCTGTAACTAGTGTTCCAGATACAGATTTGCTGTATCCAGGACTGTTTGTAAGCTTCTGAGCCCCCCAAGCCTTTCTGTGTTGGAGGGAAGCCTTCTAGCTTATCAGTGGGAGTGGTAAGCATTAGGTAACCTGTCTACCACATAAGGAATGGTTCTGGCCCAGAATATGTAGTTATTGGCCGTTTGGGCAATCTTCCATCTCTCTCAACTTTCTGATTTGAAAGCCTGCATTTGCACTTGTTTCTGTCCTGTAACTCATCTAGTGCAGATACAGATTCTTAGTTTTAGCACTTAAATTTGCTTATTCATGCTCAGCACTTATTCAGGACTTATAAGCACTACATAAGCTACTAATTACTATAGCACTCAATCTTCCTCATTACCTAGGGGAAAACAGTCTTTGTACTTACTTTTTTCACTGGCGTTGAGAAAAACAGTTCTTGTACTCACTTTCCTCACTTATCTAGAGGAAAATAGTTTTTATTCAGGCATGTCCAAGGGTCAGCTCCCAGTGTTCTCCCCTGTCTGTCTGATGAATCTGAGCATCTTGAGGCAATGTAGAAATTGCCTCATGTACACAGACAACCCTCTCCTCCTACCACCCAACACTACAACCTGTGAGAGATGCACTTATCTAGCCAAACTGGAGGTAAAGCTCTCTCCAACCAAGACTGAACCTGACAGTCATGAGGAGAAGGTAAACATTTGCACCACACCACACTCATCACATAGTCTCACTACATCTACACCACCAAAATCCACACATAGAAACTCAAAAACATTTGCGGAGGCTCTCAATAATAACCTGCCTAAGCAACAGAGACCTCCAAAGCAGAAACACAAGCAACCTCCATTCCCCAACACAACCCAAATGACACATAGCCCACAGACTCAGTGTGCCACTCAAACATAGCCAATAAGGTAAAACAACATACCCAACACACTAGTCATAGGTGACTCTATAGTCAGGCACACTGATATCCCACTGCCTGTTGGGTGCCAGGATCTGCCACATAGCCCACGCACTCAGGTCACTCCACAACAAGTACAAATATGACTCTGTCATTGTCCATGTTGGTGTGAATGACCTGAGACATACCTCCCTGGACTACATGAAAAGAGACATGGAAGAGCTCTCCGATCTTGTAGCCCAGGCAGGTATGACCCTAGCCCTGAGTAGCATTCTGCCATCACCCAGAATGATACAGCAGTACAAGGACAAAATGATTGACTTCAACAATTGGCTAAGCTTCTGGTGTCATTCTAAGGGGATCCAGTATCTGTCTGCTTGGGATGACATGGTCAACAGACCACGATGCTTTGCCACAGATGGCCTGCACCTGTCACCCCTGGGATTCAGGATACTGGCTAAGGCTCTTGCTGCCCCTATAGTGCCTTTTTTAGGCAGGGTTCAAGTAACAAATTCACCACCATAACAGGAACAAGCAAGCAAAAACTGAGGGTAATGCTACTCAATGCTAGAAGTCTAAATTTCAAAATGCACTCACTCGAGGCATTCTTTAAAATGGAGAAAATCGATATCTGTGCAGTGACTGAGACCTGGTTCAAGGCTCCAGAGAGCACCCTTGCACTACCAGGCTATAACTCATACCACACTTTTTGGCCATGTAACCTGGACCGAAACACCAAAGGTGGGGGTGTGTCCATATTCATTAAGGATATCCACACCTCTAAACTAGTTGCTCAGCATAATGCATCCGAGGTTATCTAAGTGCAACTAACTCTTGGCAAAACTGCAATCCAAATTGTAGCTTGCTACAGATCCCCCACCATTCCCCAGGATTCCCACTCCTCTTTTCTTGATGTACTGGAAAATATTAGGGTTCAACCAAACACTCTAATAATGGGCAACTTCAACTACCCCACCATTAACTGGGAAAACTACTCATGTACCAACTCCTTAGTGCAACGCTTTTTAGAATTCATAAACTGCAATGCCCTAGATCAACTTATCCACACCCCCACCAGTGGCAACAATATCCTAGACCTAGTCATTACCAACATGAGTGACCGGTGTTCCACACCTGAAGTCAACTCCTCGTTGGTCCGATCCAACCATAAGCTAATCACCCTTGATATCCACATCCCACCCCCACCCCAATTAAGGAAACCACAGTAAACAATTTCTCCAAAGCCAACTTCATGCTTCTTAAGACAGAAGTAGTGAACTTCATGACACCCATGCAGATGGACAATACAGTTACAACTGCTGAATCCTACACAAATGCACTCTATAAGCACTTACATGAGTGCATGGATCGTGCTATCCCAAACAGAACCAAGATGCTATCCTCCAAAAAAAAGGAAGCCAATCTGGTGGCCATAAACAAACTGTACATCAGAAGGAAGAAACTGTTGCAAAAGAGAGTAAAATCCCATGAGTGGAGGAGCTCCCTGGACAGCCTCAGTAAGAAGCTGAGATCCCTTATAAGATCCTCCAAAGCTAGCTACAAAAATAAAATCGCCACTAATTCCAAGGACAACCAAAAAGCATTCTATAGCTATGTCAAAAATCTCAATGGCAACACCCAGATCTGCTCTGAGTTACAGCACAAAGGCACGGAAATTACAGAACCAACTGATATTGCCAACATCCTGGCAGATAGGTTCAGTGCTAACTTTACCTCCCCCTCACCCCCTAAAGGGCCCATATCTATACAGGAAGAATGCAGAGTCCCTGTAATCACAACTACACAGGTGAAAGCTGCACTCTCTAAAGCCAAAAACATAGCATCCATGGGACCGGACAACATCCCAGGCTGCATTTTACATGAACTTCAGAATGAACTGGCTCCTCACTTAAGCACCATGTTCAATAATAGCCTCGCATCAGGCTTTGTGCCCACTGAATGGTGCACAGCAACAGTTATCACACTCCACAAAGGGGGAGCCACCACTGATCCCAGGAACTATAGACCTATTAGCTTGACAAGCCTGGTCTGCAAGGCCATGGAACGTATCATCATGGAACTCATAAACAAGGACATTGGTAACCTCCAAACTCTGGATCCCACCCAGTTTGGGTTTGTGAAAGACAGATCATGCCTCCTGAACCTGATCGACTTCTTTGAGGCAGTCACCAAAGCCGTAGATGAGGGTAAGGTGGTTCACACAGCCTATCTTGACCTCGCCAAGGATTTTGACATCATCCCCCATTTTGGAATTATAGCTAAACTCAATAAACTAGGCATAAATCCCTACATCACAAGATGGGTTGCCAACTGGCTCACTGACAGAACCCACACACTGTAAAAGTTGCAGACTCCAAATCTGACCTCAAACCAGTGACAAGTGGAGTATCACAGGGTTCCGTCCTGGGACCGCTCCTGTTTGGTATCTACTTCTCTGAAGTACAGGCTAACACAGAAGGCCTCTGGATAATGAAGTTTGCAAATGACTGCAAACTAGAAGCCATAGTCAAGTCCCCAAATGATGTGAACATCCTACAGAAGGGCCTCTCTGAGACAGATGCCTGGTGTCAGAGCCATGGCCTCAAGCTCAATGCCAAAAAGTGCAATGTCATCCCCTTTGGTAAAAACTCTGTACCCATGAACTACCACATAGGCAGCAACCTACTTAACACCAAATGTGTGATAAGAGACCTTGGGACCCAGGTGGACAGTAGTCTCTCCTTTGATAGTCACATCGCCACAGTAGTCAGGAAGTCCTTCTACGTGGCACACCTCATCATAAAAGGGTTCTCATCCAGGAAAAAAGAGGTCATCATTCCCCTCTACTCGGCATTCATTAGACCCAGTATAGAGTACAATGCCCCTTTTGGAATGTACCTTACAAGACATCTTCAGCAGCTGGAAAGGCCACAGAAGTACCTCACAAAGAGAATTACTGGACTCAAACAAATGCCCTACACTGACCGTCTCAAAAAACTCCAACTTTACTCCGTAGCATATCGCCTAGTCCAAGGTGATCTCTGCCTAACATATAAAGCTGTGTCAAACCCAGAGCTGTTGGACATGCTACACCTAAAGAAATCCCAATCCCTCCGAGCTACACGCTCTAGGGACCTAAACCTTGTCACCACAATAAACAGGACATGCTGGAGGGATAGATTCCTATCCCAGAGACTTCCCATACTCTGGAACAGGCTACCCATCTATGTCAAGCAAAGTTATTCATTAGCACTCTTCAAGAAAAATCTTGATGAGTGGATGGGAAATAGGAAATACACCCCGGGGATCACTTCTGTGTCTCTGCTCGACAGTGGCACAGGAAAATAACTTTCTTGGGTGGCGTATGCCAGAGAACCTTGTTGGCTATGCTAACGTAGGCCCTTGGGCTGATAGCCTAGTACCTACCTATGAACCTATGATCATAGTCTATCATTCTGCTCACATGTAAATCCTCTAGCATATGAAATATCCTCCTAATGTGTGTCTCTACTTCGTCCATGTGTATAGTGGTATAGTACCTTCCATCACTTAACATCTGTGACATGGTTTCCTCATATTGAATTCTATCAAGTACCACCACCGGCCCCCCTTGTCTGCAGGTCTAATGACTATTTTGTTGTCATTTCTCAATGTGTTTAGGGCAGTCCTCTTCTTATTCTCACCACTCAATTTGTGTAGATCTTCTTCTACCATTTTAGTGAAAGCATCTAATAAAGGGTGCAGTACTGGTACATATATACTAGGTTTCTTATATTTGGGGTTGCTACTAGTATCTAATTGTTGTCCATAGTCTAGCTTAAGCTGTATGTTATGTACAAACAACTTTGTATCAATGACTAGATAAGTTATATTACTCTTACCAGGGGGTATAAAGGAAAGCCCCTTGTTAAGGACACTCACTTCATCTGTAGTCAGTATTCTGTTTGAGATATTCCAGACTATTGTCTGGGAATTTTTTCCCACATCTTCTTGAGTGTCGGGCCCACATGCTCTTCTTCCGACACCTTTCGTTTCTGCCTGCCCCTGCTTATAGACCTGTTTATCCTTCCCCTGTAAACCTCGTTGATGGGGAAAGGGATATGCTCACAGGTTCTATCTGACTGTCCTGTTGTAGGGACTTTCCTCCTAATTACAGGCAGTTGTTCTATCACTGATTGGGAGTTAATAGCTGAAATACCATCAGGAATTTGTAAGTTAACTGTATTCACTATGGCATGTGTGCCTGATTCATTAGATGTATCTGCCCTGCCATCACAGGTGTCCACCATATTAGGAATTCCTCCCTCTACAGGGATGGGTAAAGCTGGGCTAACATTCATAGAGACATGTAATGCAGTATCCGGGGAAACAATATTATGTCTATTAATATTTATGCCTGTTGCATCATCATTTACTAGTCCAGTGTTAACAGTATTGACAATATTATTTACATTATCATTGAAAAAGCTAGGACGTTTATTCAAAGTACTCAAGCCACATCCTCTGGCCCTGTCAGTCCTCACAGGATCTGACCTAGGCCATTGAAACACATATCCATTCTTAAAATCAACGGTGTCACGTTGAATCTTGGCTTGCTTTTGTTTTAAAGCTTCTTTTCATATAAAAAGACATTATCTAGCAGCCTTTCCATAAGTCTATCCACTATTGCTGCTGGATATTTAGTTACTACATAATTCTGACAAGCTCTTATTTTATCCTTGAGTTCCACTTCTTGAGGTAGAAAAAATTCATTAAGCAACATCATATACTTAATGCTCACCTCAAGATTGATTTGCTGCCATTGTAGTGAAATTCAGGTTACAGCTTTCCTGTGGTAGGCATCTTTAGAACGCGTAGTCCTCTTGGTATAATTCTCCGGCTTATGCACACTTCAAAATGTTGTCTTTGAGTTTGTAGCTTCTTTAATTTTAGTAGGTCCGCCTCTAGGATTTCAAAGTGCTCAGTCAAACCAGACAGTTCTTCCATAGGTGTTCCAGTAACTGATTAAACAAAGAAACCACTGAATAGGCAGTGTTGTGAATTAAGAATGCACTCTGATCAATATTCATATACATCTAAGTTATGACTGTGCAAAATAGAGTAAAAAAATGGTGATATGAAGGGAGGTAGCAATTCCGAGATATAAGCAGTGCAATTGCAGTAGGTTAAAAAAAGACATAGTCTGTATTGTATACTAATGACTACATAATGGTATGAAAATTAGGTTCTTCTGATATTACTTGTGAACCTCTGCTATCTCTGTAAAAAACAAAAACAAAAAAAAAAAAAATCTTGCTTTTTTCCCACTTTTCTGAGAGTTAAAAAAGTTCAGTTACAGGCTTGCTGTTCCTGAACTGTTTGAAAGTTTCTGTGAGGCCATTTTTGCTTGGGCTGAAGGAGGGTCTCTGTGTTTATCAGTGGGAGTGACTAACATTGAGCAGCTTCCCTGCCCCCGGAGAGGTGGTTACTGACTTGAAACTGTAGTGTTATTGGCCACTAGGGGTCATTTCCATTACTCCTTCATCTTCCTCTCTTAAAACCTAGTTGCCTCGTGGTTTGAGCGTCTTTTCAGGCTTGTTGGCTGTTGGTGAAGCACCCTCCAAGAGGAAAAAACGCTGAGAGAAGAAGGGAGCCACTTTTGAGATTTTAAGTATTTTTTCTCTGTTTATTTGCTAAGTTTTTCTGCATAGCTGCCTAGCTTGAGCATTTTCTGGCTTGTTAAACTTGATTTCTGTATTAGTAGCTGTATTTAGAGCACAACCAAAAGCTGTTTGCTGAATTTCCTGTTTGCACTTAATTTTAAATCGTTTTTCTTAAAACTTGCATATTTTCTGTCCTTGACCTAGCACTCTTGTGTGGGGTCATTTACTGCACTGTTATAACTTGATATTACTTGTGAACCTCTGCTATCTCTGTAAAAACAAAAACAAAAAAAAAATCTTGCTTTTTCCCACTTTTCTGAGAGTCAAAAGTTCAGTTACAGGCTTGCTGTTCCTGAACTGTTTGAAAGTTTCTGTGAGGCCATTTTGCTTGGGCTGAAGGAGGGTCTCTGTGTTTATCAGTGGCAGTGACTAACATTGAGCAGCTTCCCTGCCCCGGAGAGGTGGTTACTGACTTGAAACTGTAGTTTTATTGGCCACTAGGGTCATTTCCATAACTCCTTCATTTGTCCTCGGAGGAGTGGTTTAGGGCAGTGACTTGTGGTTTGTTGGCCAATTTGGGTCATTTCCTGTCTTTTCCAGCCCCTGCGATAAAGCACGCTTTAGCGATTTAGCCCGATTTAGCGAGTTGCTACTGTTGCACACTAGGGCAGCCGTTAAGCAGGTTTAAACTATTCGGGCTACCTAAAGTCCACTCTTCAAATTTTCCCTTAAAACTACCTTCCTCGAACTATACTACTGATCTAATCAGCGTATCCTATAATTAAAAAGATCATCTCTACTTGACTCCAAGTAGACTATTCTCTATCTGTTAAATGTAGCACTTGCTCCTACAGTACTTATTACCTTGATACGGCACTCTTGTCATAGATAGTACCCCAAAAAAGGCAAACCCCCATTTCTCGGTCACCCACGTCCCCCGGAATCTTTTTTAAAGTTTTTTGTCTATTCCTTCTAGCATGTCGAGGGATCAGTTGCTAGTGTCCTCTCCTGCTCAGCTGGTGAACCTGGGAATATTGAGGCAATGTTACAATTGCCTCATGTACACAGACAACCCTCTCCTCCTCCCACAAAACACAAATACATGCGAGAGATGCAACTACACGGCCAAACTGGAGGCTGAGCTCTCTCAACATAGGACTGGCAAGACCAGTCAGGAGGAGAAGGTTACCACACACACTATAGACCCAGTCTCACATATTACCATTACAACCTCAAATCATACACATAAACACACAAAGACATACTCGGAGGCTCTGATCAAAAATCTACCAAAACAGCAGAGGCCACCAAAGCAGACACCCAAACAACCACCACCTCAGAACACAACACCTGCAACACATAGACCTCACAGTCAGAGTGTCAAACAGTCACAGCCCTTAAGGCCAAACACAATGCCAGACACACTAGTCATTGGTGACTCCATAGTCAGACACACTGACGTCCCGCTCACCAGACTGAGTAAGGAGAAGGTCACAGTAAGCTGCCTGTCGGGCGCTAGAATCCGCCACATAACGCAAGCACTCAGGTCTCTCAACAGCAGGTACAAATATGATTCAGTCATTGTCCACGCTGGTGTAAACGACCTGAGACGCACCTCCTTGGACTACATGAAAAGAGACATTGAGGAGCTCTCTGATTATGTAGCCCAGACAGGTATGACCCTGACCTTGAGCAGTATCCTACCTTCACCAAGAATGATGCCACAATACAGAGATAAGATGATCAGCTTTAACAATTGGCTTAAACACTGGTGTCATTCAAAGGGGATCCAGTGTCTGTCTGCCTGGGATGACATGCTGGACAAGCCACGCTGCTTCAAGGGACGGCTTGCACCTGTCACCCTGGGATTCCGGATATTGGCAAAGGCTCTTGCCACCCCATAGTGCCTTTTTAGGCAAGGCTCAAATTCTAAACCTACCACCCTAGAACACAAAAAGGAAAAAACTAAGGGTAATGCTGCTCAATGCCAGAAGTCTAAATCTCAAAATGCACGCACTCGAGGCCCTTCTCAGTATGGAGAACATCGATGTCTGTGCTGTGACAGAAACCTGGTTCAAGGCTCCTGAGAGCACCCGGCGCTATCAGGTTTTACCTCATATCATGCGTTCCGGCCCCAAAATCTGGACAATACCAAGAAAGGAGGGTATCCATATTCATCAAGGACACCCACACCTCAAGACTGGTGGCAACGACGATGCATCGGAGACCATCCAGGTGCAATTAACCATAGGCAAGACTGCTCTGCAAATTGTAGCATGTTACAGGCCACCCTCACAAACTCAGGAACCTCACATGGCCTTCCTGAAAACACTAGAGGGATAAATGTATCACCAAACACCATCATACTAGGTGACTTCAATTACCCTAATATAGACTGGGAACACTACTCAAGCCCAAACACCCTAGCCCAAAAGTTCCTGGAATTCATAAACTCAAATGCCATGGAACAACTAGTCACCATCCCCACAAGAGGAGATAACATACATGATCTCATCATCACGAACATGGGAGCACAATGTTCAACACCGGAGGTGTACCCCTCACTGGTGAGATCAGACCACAAACTAATCTCGCTGGAGGTCCTCATCCCACCCCACCTGAAATAAAAAAGACCACAGTAAAGAACTTCTCAAAAGCCGACTTCACACTTCTAAAGACTAGTGTGGTCTCCTTTAAGGCGCCCGAGCCGGCGGAAAACAGTACTCAAGCCGCTGAATCACTTACAAATGCCTTCTACCAGCACCTGCAGGACTGCATGGATAAGGCAATCCCAAGCAAAACAAAGACTCTTTGTACCAAAGGCAAGCATCCAGTCTGGTGGACCCCAGCCATAAACAAACTCTACAACAAAAGGAGGAAGCTACTACAAGATAGAGCAAAATCCTTAAAAGGTAAGACACCCTTGATCACTATAAGTAAAAAACTAAGAGCTCTCATAAAATCATCCAAAGCAAATTTCGAGAGAAAAATAGCTAAAGACTCAAAAGACAATCATAAGGCCTTCTTTAGCTATGTTAGAAACCTGGGAGGAAACTCCCAGATATGCTCAGAGCTAGTTCAAAATGATGTGAAGATTACTGATCCTACAGACATTGCCAACATACTGGCTGACAGGTTCAGTGCAAACTTCTTCCAAAAGGAGAGATATCTATACCAAACGATTGCAGCCCCCAAACATCTCCAGCCCAAGTGAGAACTGCTCTCTCCAAAGCAAAAACACAGCATCCATGGGACCTGATGGTGTCCCCGGCTGTGTGCTCCATGAACTCAATGAGGAATTAAACCCACAGCTAGGACAGCTGTTTAATCAAAGTCTTACCTCTGGATACGCACCCAGGAGTGGCGCACTGCAACTGTGGTACCACTTCACAAAGGCGGTGCCTCCACCGACCCTGGAAATTACCGGCCCATTAGCTTGACAAGCCTTATCTGCAAAGCCATGGAGAGGATCATAATGGACCTCATAAATAAAGACATAGGGAATTTGCAGACTTTGGATCCAACCCAGTTTGGCTTTGTCAAAGGCAGATCATGCCTTTTAAACTTGGTTGACTTTTTTTGAAACAGTCACCAAAGCCATTGATGAGGGAAAGGCAGTCCATACAGCCTACCTCGATCTGGCTAAGGCCTTCGATACAATACCCCATTCGGGTATCATTGAAAAACTCATCAGCTTAAATGTCAACCCATACATCACAAGATGGGTTGCAAACTGGCTGAGTGACAGAACCCACAGGGTCAGAGCTGCTGGCGCCATGTCAGACTCAAAGCCTGTCACAAGTGGTGTCCCACAGGGCTCAGTCCTGGGCCCACTCTTGTTTGGCATCTACTTTTCCAAGTACAAGCAAACACAGGAGGGTTATGGCTGACAAAGTTTGCAGATGACTGCAAACTGGGCCATAGTAGAAAACACATCTGACACAGATATCCTTCAGAAGGGTCTCACAGAAACGGATAACTGGTGCCAGAGCCACGGCCTAAAGTTAAATGCCAAAAAGTGCATAGTCATACCCTTCGGGAAAAACAAGGTTACCCCTAGCTACCAAATAGGTGGCAATCCACTGAGCACAGAAGAAGTTATCAGGGACCTGGGGACCCAGGTTGATAGTAGTCTGTCATTCGACACCCATGTAGCTAAAGTAGTTAGGAAGACCTTCTACATTGCCCACCTTATCATGAAGGGATTCTCATCTAGATCAAGGGAGGTCATAGTCTCCCTTTACTCATCACTCATCAGACCAATGATTGAGTACAATGCCCCATTATGTATCTGACCCGACACTTGCAGCAGCTGGAGAGGCCACAAAAGTTCCTCACCAAAAGGATAAAGGGTCTCAAAATCTGTCCTATGCTGCCCGACTGAAAGAACTCCAGCTCTATTCAGTCGCTTACCGCTTGCTCAGAGGTGACCTTTGCCTAACATACAAGGCCATGTCAAACCCAGATTTGATGAATATGCTTCACCTCAAAAAATCTAGATCCATCAGAGCCACAAGGGCGGAGACTTAAACCTTGACACGGCTATTAATAGGACGTGCTGGAGGGATAGATTCATCACCCAAAGACTCCCTATGCTGTGGAACAAAATCCCGGTACATGTGAGGCAGAGCACCTCGCTGGCCTTGTTCAAGAGAAATCTTGACCAATGGATGGGAGATCGCAGATATACCCCAGGGATTACCTCAGTGTCACTGCTCGACAGAGGCACAGAAAAATAATGGGTATAGTTCCCCATACTAAAGGGGTGGCCTAAGCCACAAAACGATGGGCTAGGCTTGTAAATGCCCTCGGGCAGATAGCCTAGTATGAACCTATGAACCTATGAACCTATGAAATCCCTTCCCCACGTAAATAAGGGACAGCAAATATTCAAATTATACCATCAAACAGTGCATCATAAATGTATAAATCAGGAATGACACACTGCCTTGTTCACCTATTCTGGAGATCAGGAATTTCCAGCGTAAAGGGTGTTATAATGTCTGTGACAGCAGTAGCCATTGTAGCAGAGTAATATGTGTTAGTGGCTGCTATTGAAGGAAGTTGTTATGGTTTGGCATACCCCAGCCCTCCATGCCAACACAGATGGTACCATTAATACCTGACTTACTATGACTTGGTTGAAAAGCAGATCATGGACCACTTCTTTGTGGATAGGGATATCATATGGGAGTTTATAAAAGTTTGTCACTGACATATGAAATCAAGAGGAATGTATTAACAGGCAGTCCAAGCGGGCATGTCATCCTAGATATAGGGACCTTTCAGTGACTTACAAGGATACACTTGGAATTCTGCAGGCATTATCCTCATGTATCTGTACCACTTCCTTTATATTATGCTGTAGAATGTGGAAGAATGCATTTGATTCCCAAGGGTTGCAGATGAGAGAAAGAGGGACTGAGAAAGAGAGAGGGAAAGAGAGATAGAGAGAGTTAGGGAAAGAGAGATAGATAGAGAGAGAGAGAGAGAGAGAGAGAGAGACCACTAATTCAGGGGTTTTACACCAGTGCCCATTTTCCTGAGGACCTGAGGGATATTTATTGTATGTATGTTGCCATGAAGGCCCCACCTAGTCTACAAGGTGATAGATAAATCAAAAGGAAATGCTTCCATTCCTTCAGCTGCCAGATAGTGTGCAATCCATAGTGTATCATCTGTAATGTTTCCACGTGCCAGCAGGTGGTTGACTTAATTCTCATATCTGGCACTCATCTAACGTGTACCAGCATTTCATGTGAGGACACTTTTAACAGACTCATCTACTTGTTAGGTGAATGTGTAGACTGATACAGAGCCTGGTATATACATTTATCATGAAATCAGGTAATAATCAACATTATGTATTGCAGGAAATGCTAGATACATTTTTGAACTGTCTATGTTGGCCCCCATCTGTAACCCTCATCACAATGGCAAAGGTGGTATATAAAACTGCACACACAGAGGTACAGATTACGGTGGAGCATGATTTTTATCAACTTAAATTATACTTCTATTCCCTTAATGCATCCAGTGGGTCATTGCATCATGCACTTGAGGCCTGCAGCCAGATATTTGAAGTGTGCACCATGTTGCTTAACATAGCTGTATGTAAACAACTTCAGTAGAGCACAGATGTCTCAGTAGGGCCATCACATCTGTTGGAGTGGCAGATAAGGAGTAGGCAGCAATTCATACGAGTATAAAGTAGCCACAGGACCCCTTGTGAAGCATACAAGGGTGTAATGCATGGCAGAACTGGGAAGTAGATGTCATCTGATCCATAACTATTGACCATGACACAGACATACAAAACACAAAATAAATTGATGTATACATTATAAAACACAGGTTATGCAATCTAGTGTATGGACTAGTAATACTATGCATTGGTCATTACCTTACCTGCACTGGTTAGGGGTGAACAAGACATAGTTGTTATCACCTGCACAGTTGAAGGAACAGATTGACAATTGACAGCAATACTATCTTAAGGGCTAGGGTCATGGGAGGTGGATGCGGATGTGGTAGTTATGCAGTCTGCTAACAGGTTGTGGTCAGTAATGGCACAGATCCTTTAGTGGTGGGCTGGAGTTGCCATGTTGCAAAACATGGGCAATGTGTACTGTGGCAGCATGTAGTCTTGGGACTTCCTGCAGTTCATGAAGGGGCTGGTGTAGAGTGATGGGAGTGGGTGCATGCACTCTGATGAGGTCTCCCATGTTGTAAAGCTGCCTCTATGGGGATATTGATGGTGTAAAACTGAGAGAGTAAGAATACACAGCCTAGGGAGGTGATCCAGGTGTTTTCTACCTTTCATGACATAATTGTGTGTGTGTGTGTGTGTGTGTGTGTGTGTGT
Organism: Protopterus annectens; assembly: GCF_019279795.1. Lineage (NCBI taxonomy): Eukaryota > Metazoa > Chordata > Ceratodontiformes > Protopteridae > Protopterus > Protopterus annectens. The sequence goes on along the minus strand of NC_056736.1, from coordinate 435,947,625 downwards.
GTGTGTGTGTGTGTGTGTGTGTGTCTATATATATATATATATATATATATATATACATATACGTATATATACACACACGCACACACACACACACACACACACACACACACACACACACACACACACACACACACACACACACACACAGGTTTACCTTTGAAACATTGAAAATCAGCTTTCCGAACAGCCAGTTGGGCACACCGGAAAGCCAAATCCGGATGATTGTCGAACGTCTCTGAAGTTCGAAACTCAGCAAATCGAACAGCAGATTCGCTGAGTTTCGAACTCAAATGTCAAACACACAATGTAATGCTGGGGTCAAGCCCCCCTGCATCCCCAAACCCCCCTACTTTAATATTTTAACTCCGAGGTCGCACTACACTGGTGAAGGGATCCATTTTCCAATCCCCACTATAGTGCACTCCGCACCTACAATGCTGAATGTGCAATGAGCGAATGTCAATGTGCATTCGTTCATTGCACATTTGATGTATTTTTTTCAACTAACTGTGAACTTGAAAACATACTTCCACGCAACTGTCTTTCGACAAGTTGCATTTCAACGTTTCAAAGGTAAACCATATATATATATATATATATATATATATATATATATATATATATATATATAGCTACACACACACATATACCAAGATAACATGAAAAGGAACATGAGGAGAGATGTAAAAAATAAATAAGAAAGCACTTGTTAGCTGCTTTTTCAGGAACATTACATGTTAGTAGTGGCAAAGGAAACAATGGTCTACTGGAATGATGGGCCAGCCATGCAGGTTCACCAGACAATAGCTTCTGACATGGATGTAATGTTAGATGTAGTTATATCACAAGCAAAATGTGTACAGTCAAGAAAGGAGGGCAAGTTTGTATGGTTGTTGAGATCACAGATGCAAACCCAGATGAATCTTTATTAAATTTCCACTAGCAAGATCATTGACTTCCAAAATATTGGAACTGGAGCAATAAATATCTAGAACACTGAAATTATGGAAGAAAAGCATATTTTTTGCTGTACCACCCACACCCCCTACCAATTATATACACCAGCTCTGAGACTGCATTACAGCTAGAAAGGACAAACTTCACTTTGTGCTGTACCACAATCTTGAATGTTTGCAGTTTCAGGTTAGATGTTCTGAAAGCTGACACTCTCACCAGTCAACAGTTTAAGGTAGGCCCAAACCCAGCCATATGAATGTTTGTAACATGTATGGCAGACAAAAATAGGGCCCATAGGGAGTACAGTTATATTAACAAGCACAATTATGAAGGCGAAGTGACACTATAAAATATGTCACATAAACTGTACTAGAAAACATGGTCAAGTTTACTTTTATTATATTGCATAAAATTTAGCAGTAATATAAGTAAATTAGTGCATAAAACATAATGAGGAAAGAGTTAAAACACTTATAAACCACTGAGGCAGAGCAATATTTTTTAAAATATATCATAAAACAGATATGGCTTAGGGGACCCTGCAAAGCTATTTGGATCTGGTGTCTCTTGACACCATCTAGATACTAAGGTTCAAATTTGAAGGGCCCTGATTGATAAAGGCATGAAATCCAGAAAGCTTATGTCATACCTTCAGAGTTGTATAGATTCCCATGGGGCAGAAAAGGGACAACACAGCACAAGCAGATCTTTCTAGTTAGGGGACTATTGGCATGCTAGGCAAGTGAGGGTTATAGCTTTACAGGTGATATGCGACTTAACAGCTGGAATATGAGAGGTCCAAGGAAATGGTGTGATATGGCATACTGGAAATTTGCGCAGACTACAGGTACTGAAGTTCATAGCTGGAGGTTTAGTTACAGTGAGTTACAAAAGTTTCAGCATGATGAAGTAAGAACATGTTCAGGTACAGCCAGGTCCTCATGTGAATACAGCTGTTTGATCCATGGAATAGTCCTTAGTGGAGTCATGCAAACTTTATGTCACCTGACACTTTATACTTGGGTGTCAGTCTGCTATCAAGGATGACCCCAAGGTAGTGATCATGGACACATTTTATGGAGTATCATTCTTGTAGATCATACAAAAGTCTAAAGACTGATAATTTGAGTCCCCAAAAGTTGTATGAACAACGATGGAAAACATTCTTGTCATAATTAAACTTTAACCGATTACTGCATATCCATTACTGGATGAAGTCAAAATCATCAGCAAGGGATTGCAGAGTTAATGAGCTCAGATGGAAGACATAGAGGTGTGCATAATAACTCAAGCAGAGACACTACTATCCTCTTCCTTGATGAGACTTCGCATAAACAGCAGACACCCACTGCAGAGTACAAGGTTCAGAATGCAACACTGAGCTATTTTATGTCATGAGGGGAATAGGTAGAGGAATTTTTTTTTCAAAACAACTTCTGTGAATGAACAGGAAGAGGTAGGAGGCAGCTCCAGGATAGCTACTGAGATCCACTTTTTTTTTAATTTTTATAAATGTTTATGGTTTCTAATACCATAACTGGAATGGACCCCATTCCTAAATCAGGGTATATTTGCAGTTCATGAAATTAGCATTGCTTTAGCCTTTAATGTTTGCCAAGAGTTATCCACACAGCACCCACAATGTACCCAGAATTGCATACTTCAGCAGTTTATTTGGAGTTACCTGAATCAGCAAAATATTTAAGTATGCCTGAAAAATTATTTTTTATTAGCCCTGTTCCTCCTCCTACTATTGGAACTATCTGGGTGTTTTTATTACATACTGTTATAGTTTCAGTTTGCATATCCTATCATCCCTCTCAGCCTCTTACTGCAAGAAATCTGGTCAGAGCCTAAAGTAATGGGGGAGAAAGACCTAAAAATAGGGACAGATTTTAAATATCACTCTTATAAACATAGATAGTAGCTAGAATAACAGGATTTGTCTTAGCATGCATTTTCTGAAAGATATGAGGTCTGAAACTCAAATTTCTGTAATTTTGTAGCAACATCAATCCAGAGAGCCACAAATTTTATGAGGAACATATCACAAATATGAGGCAAATATTCTGACATTCTGTGAAAATCTGGACAGTTAAAAGGTATGTATCCTGGTAATTTATGACTTTATGTCTCTCAGTATACAGGGTACTATACTTGCCAGGTGTAGCTATTTCAGTAATTAATGCTACTTTTGTCTGTTTTTACTTCTACTACAGTACTTCCATTAGTGTTGACATTGGATGATCCTATGTGATCAGAACTTTTCATTGATTCTCTGTGGTTCATGTTTTCAATATGTTGTAGTGTTTGTATAATCCTCATTGTAACACTTTGGGAATTATACAAACACTACAACATACAGTCTTGCCATATTAACCTCTCTTTGTGAACTAATGCTACTATTTTTGGGTTATTACTCTTGCCATATTATTATGCTTCTCAGTGTACAGACCTTCAGCCATGAGTATATCACACTCAACAGGATGTGCAACCATTTCAGGTTCTGTGGTGCAGAACCTACATTTGTCTGTATTTTTCACTTTTTATTCAGTCTTTGTAAAGCAATGTGTATGTAACCCACTATCTTGAGCTGTTATAAATAATCTTTTAAATTTTGGTTTAAATTCACCTCTCCTTAGCCATTCATGCATCAAATCTTGATAAATATGTAGTTTGTTCCAGCAGTTCTCTATACTTGCCACTATAGTGGCACAAAATGGAAAACTGCTTTAGTTAAACCTCTGCCCAAACAACAATAAACAATCAGCATCTCCTACTTTTGACATAGTGCCATCCTTCCAACTTTAGGAAAAATAATACAAAGGGTAGTATACAAGTAAATGTCCTCCTACTTACTACAGTACCATAATTTAAAAGAAAACAGCATTGATGTAGGACTGGAGGGAACACTACAAGTGCCTTTTGGCCCTTGACTCATAACATTCTATTGAACCTGGGTAAGGGTCAACTCACATGGACCATTTTCACGGAACTAACTTGTGCATTTGATCTTGTAGACCATTTTATTAGTCTCCCACCTAAGAGGGAGTAAACAACACAATAGATGTCTGGTTTCAAAATTTCTTCAGTAACAGAACCTTCAAAGTTAAAATTGGCTCATCTCCCTTCACTGAAGGACCTCTTGAGAAGGGTATGTCCCCAAGGTCTGTTCTGGTCCCTTTATTCTTCACCAGCTTCATAAACTACCTTTCAACTTTCCTGGTCTCCCACTCCTCATGTATGCAGATGACATGGTGATATACATGTCATGCTACTCTGGGCCTTCACAACCAACGTCAACATGACCTACTAACCCTATCTTCCTGGCTTACCTACAGGAAGGTTCTATGGAACCCAAATAAAATAAAATCCATAATCTTTGGTGTGCGTGCACACACACGCACACACACACACACACACACACACACACACACACACACACACACACACACACACACACACACACACACACACACAAATACACACATACACACACACAAAAAAACAAAAGTTCCATCTTCTATAAACATTGTGGACTTCTACAATCACCACATAGTAACAACTGCCTCTTCATATACTTAGGCATGTGGCTTAACCAGAAATTAAGCTAACAACTTCATGTTGACAAAACTTAGGCACAAATCACTTAACTACTATTCCGGACTCATAAGCTGTCTAATTGCCCACCTCCCATCAGCAAGTCCAGCAACAAGCAAAGGAATTCTCTTTGCACAGTTAGGACATAGGCTTCCCTTCATAGGTGCATCATCTACCAAGAGTGTTACCAGCCACCAAACACTCTTCAACAAAATATGTTGATTTATTACTGACTCACAGAGAACATAGCACCACTGCCACATAATAGCAACAGCAACAAAGTGGAACAAAGTACCATCCTCTCACTGGGATCCTTCCTGTACAGGCTTCTGTATCATAAAATCTTCACCCCCACATGCAATCAAGTTTGTCATCCCACCATCTCCTCTTATAAAAACTTCAGGCTCATTGACATGCTGTTCCCACTCTGAAAGAACCACAAGATCGACATCAACGAGCTAATCAGAGCTTTCAGTACTTGTACCAAAACTCTGGCAATCACTGTCCAGCTAAGACTGAAATAGGTACTATGGGATTAGTGCTGTACTCTGAGCAGCAACTTCAAAATAAAATAAAATGAATTAAACTTTATGAAGTAAATCACAAACTATATGGACTTCAAACCCCAATCTATAGCATGCCTAACCAAACAAAGCTAATGTAAATATTTCTGTTCAAACATATCACGTAAAACATTCCCTTACTGCAATACTAAATTCCTCTTTTGTTCAGCTAACATTACTTTTGATTTTAGCCCCATTGGTGTAAAAAATTAAAATAAATAAAATAAAATAATTGTGAGCTTTCAGTTTTTTTTCTTTTCTTCTGGTCATGTTCTTTATATTCTCTCTTCTGTTTTCTGGCACTTTCTATTGCTTTCATCATAGTTTAGAACTTACAGAGTATTTGAATCTGATAATACCAACAAATATGTATAAATCTCACAATGCAAACCTATACATATAGTTAATTTCAAGGTGGCCCATACCTACTTCAGTCAATGGCATATCTAATTGTGCCATGCACTGCCAGTTGGTCACACCAAAGCTGTAAATTAGAAGTGAAGGACCAAGTTGATTTATAGCTTGCACTTTATCCCTAGATGTCAAGGCAGATTACAATGTTAGTTTTACAGTGGAATTCATAGTCCCAAGGTTTGCACTTGTGTAAAGGTTGTCTGCAAAGAGTGCTGCTGCACCTATATGCAAACACACTAAGCTCAGGATATTTATGCTTAATAAGTAAATTCAGTTTACTATCAAAATCGCAAATTACAAAAAAAAAAAAAAGTTCAGTTGAGTGACTCACATCACCGAAGATGGAAGACTAAGTAGGTCAGATTGTCGAATATCATGCCGATTATTCAAATTCGGCATTATTCAACATACTATTCCCCCCACCTTTTACAACAGTAAGTTAAGTTCTGGTTGTCAGCAGTATGAACATAATGTACAACACTGAACTTCATGTTTTTGCAGGGGGCAAGCCTCCTGTACCCCCCATGGGGGGCTGCACCCCCCACATCCCCTGCAAATTATATATTCCAACTCTGAGATAGCAATACAGTGGGGAAAAGGGTAAATTTCCTGATCTGCACTGTATCATGATCTTTAGTAATAAGGTTGACTACATATGTGCGAATGCACACTGCATTCGTTGAACCTGAGACTCACAAACATGAAGGTTCGGCAAGACTGGATTCAGCAAACCATAATTCGACATCCTGTGTTTGCTGAACCTTCATTTGTTATTTTGATGGTAATCCAGTAAATTCAACAGTGTTTTGAAAAACCTGCCTACTTGTCGCATAAGCATAAAGTAGCTGAAGTTAATTCAAAACTATGTTCAAAGTAATATGTGAAAATTTTAGTGCTCATATGGTTTTGTATGTTCTTGGATACTCTGGATGAACTTGGCTATGCATAAGCATGCTTGAAGTAGTTAAGACAAGCATCAGACACAGCAGCTTTTAGTTTTATATGTGTTATATATAGGTATCCTTATGTGGGCACCCTGTTGTTTTTTTTTTAAAGAATAGAAAGAGGAAGATAGGAAATATTGAAAAAGGGAAGACGTAACAAGGAGGGGAACACAGACAGAAAACATCAAGAGGGTAATGATGGAAAAAAAGAGGGTTTTGTTGGAGCAGGTGGGAGAGGAGGGATTCTATGTTTCTGGTGGAGATAGACCCCACTACTTTTAAAAATTTTTTATATAAGAGAGTAGTTTGGGTTGGACGTAGGTAAAATGGTGTAGGAAGAAGGATTATAACAGGGGGTGTGAAGAGGAGGTGAGATCAGGAGGAAACCTGGTTTACAGGACCTCAAATATTTCTACTGCCAATAGTGTTGTAATAGAAAATCCCAATATTGATGGGGGTGGGGGCCTGAGGTGATGTGGTGGTTGGCAACAATGGTCCTCAAGTAATCAACCCACTATAGAGCATCCTAGACTGGCTGAAGGCATCTTTCCGTTATCTACTTCACCACATCCTCAACAAAATCTCAAAGCCCATGATCTGTGGGGCTTGCCAGGCTACAAGTGCCAAGGTGACTGCAGGACTGGTGCCACCACCCTGACCCTGTGAGGACATCCTTGGATGGGCCAAGGATGAAGCTGCTTGACCTGGGAGGAATGTGGTTGGGCTGCTCCTAATGATTCTAGACCTGTAGAAAAATGAACAGAAATGAACGAAAGAGAAAATAAAGAAGTAATGAATAAAATAAAAATGGTGAGGGAAAGTAGAAAGACAAACAAGAAATGGAGACACTAAATGGAGTCATAATTTAAAAAAAAATCAGTGCAATCTTTATTAACAGTTATTTTTTTTATTTTTATTAAAACTTTATTCAATAAAAGATGATTCTGGAAATGTGGTAACAGTCAGTACATTGCTATGAAGTGGTGGTGAGTTTTACGTTTGCAGTCTACTAATACTAATGACATTTGCTGGTGTAAAATAAGAAATGGTAACATACACTTGACATTTCTGGCTGAGTTGGGCTGTGTTGCAGTTGAGAACTGTAAGTACTTTATTTTTGCTTTATTTGTATATGAATTATGTCTCTGTGCGATCAGTGTTTGTCACCTATAGCAAGTATGTCATGACATTGCAAATTACCATCTAGCTCACATGGCAATCTGTCCTTAAGAACAAATGCACTTTCACCTACCCTATCTTTAGGAGATGTTGGAAATGACTCATTTAAACTTGACCTACTATGATTCAGGCTGGATATTTCTGGCACATACAATTCGACTTTTAAGAGATGCCAAAGTTACTTAAAAAGTGTCGAGGTTTTACATAAATAAATAAATGAAGAAAAAAGGCAGAATAAGTGATTGTAGAATGAAACCCCATATTAAGACATTTTGCATCTGCATGCATTTCATTTCAGTAACAGTATTGCTTGCTATTAAAGGAAATATCTGGAAAGAAACCCATGTGTCATAACATTTAAATTGAGCTGATTTATACCATTATTGGTCTAGACATTATCAATGTTACAACTGACACATTTGTTGAGAAAATAAAGCAAGTACAACATACTATTAAGAGAAATACTCTTTAGGAAAAAAAAATATATATATATATATATATATATATATATATATATATATATAATTACCTTAGAGTCCTGCAATGTAAACTTGCACTATTGCCACTTCACCCTCTGCACTGTACAAATGATGAGACTCTGAGGACACAGCTTATTGTGTATGACAAAATTAAATAATCTGATTTGTAGTGTATTAACAGAGGGCAATAATGCATTTCAAATATGTAATATTTAAAACAGAATAAACCTTACATAATACAAAAAATGCATGTCATACATTTTCCATTCAAATACAAAGTATGAGCTCATTTGAAATAATTAAATAAAATATTTTATTAAAATAATCACTTGAGGATATTCAGTATGAGCACACTTAAGTTCACCACCTAAGCAGAATACCTTGTACAAAATATTTCAAAATGTAACTAATTCTTATTTCAAAAATGAACCAAACTCGGGCTAGCCGAAACATAAAAAAGATGAGAAAACCACAGTACAGTTGTCAAGGCTGTTGCTTCAAACACCACAAAGCCGAATACTTCTTTAGCGCTTTCTTCCACTTTTAATATAAAACGTGAACTTCATCAGAAAAAGTGATGAAGTTCACGTTTTATATTAAAAGTGGAAGAAAGCGCTAAAGAAGTATTCGGCTTTGTGGTGTTTGAAGCAACAGCCTTGACAACTGTACTGTGGTTTTCTCATCTTTTTTATAATTCTTATTTCAGTAAAAACATCTAGAAATAAAGCCATAAAAATCCTTTATTTTGACATCCAGTAAGTGCTTTTGTCTTATTCAAAAGACTTCTTCAGACTGAATGTTACAGAATAAAACACTCTAGTTATGCCATTTTAAAATCACATGACTCAATTAATCAATTGGTTCCCTATTAAATAAATGAACGTTTGAAATTTTGAATGCTGCTTTATCGACAGCTTATTGTTGAAAAGGCCAAATCGTGAAGACGCGGAACAGCAATTTTTTTCTAGGGAAAAAAATCACTTGGCCATTTTTGGGACTTTGCCATTTCCTCTGCTGTGGTGCAATCTCAGAGTTGGTATATTTAAGTAGGGGGATGTGGGGGCACAGCCCCACACATTGAGGGGTGTGGTGGGCAAAGCCCCCCACTTTATTATTTTTTATTTTTTATTTTTTTTGTAGACCAGTGATTTTTTTCAGGATTTAGATGTTTTGACATTTAGTTGTTGATAAAGCAGCATTCAAAATTTTGAACATTCATTTATTTAATAAGGAAGCAATCAATTAGTGTCTAAGCCTTTTTCACTTTAAAAAAAAAAAAAACTTTAAAATTTTCTTTGTCATTTAGACCAGGAGGAGGAAGTTAGTTTATTAAATACTTTTTTAGAGTATGTCAATAGTGTTTGATCATATTTAAGTTCAATGTGAAAAGCTTGAGTTTTTTATGGTGTTTACAAAGAAGCTGATAAATTGTCCACCAGAATTTATGAAAAGGATATTCAAAATGACATACACTTAAGCTATGAAAAAAAATAAATTAAACATTGTTAAAGGTCAGTTAATGAGAATAGATATTCTTACTAAAGAAAATTCAGATTTCATCACTAAAGGGATTTCTCTGTATCACAAATTTTTAAACAGAGGATATCCAGAGAAAGTAGTTAAAGAAAAGTTTTAAGAAGTTTTAGATGCAAGAAACAAAGGTGAAAATGTAGTTAATGATATGAGACACAACAGTAATAAATATATACACACAAAGTCCAAACAGCCACTTGTGTAAATGAGATGCTGGAGCAACAAACAAGTAGAATGGTGTTATGTGAGTAATAAATATAGTACTTCCATGCTATTGACTAGTAGTGTAAATGAAAGGATCATTAAAAACATTATATTTAACAACTGGAGGATCTTAAGCAACTTTCTAGAAGTTAGAAAAGTAGTTGGAGACAAACCATTGTTTGCCCAGTAAAAGGGAAAAAGTTTTAAAAATTATTTTCAATCTAAATTAAGCCTTACTGAGGTGAAGTACAGCAAAACAGGAATGTTTAAATGTTTCAATTGTAGTTATTGCCAATTCTTGTATACTGGAATCACTGAGTTAAAAGTCAATAATGCAAATAACAAGATAAAAAGGATGCTTTTCATGAAAATCTAAACATGTTTATTTGGTTTTGTGTAATTCATGCACTGCTGTTTATATTGGAAGAACGACTAGAGAACTACGTCACAGAATTTGCGAGTGTTAAGTATGCAATAAGTATTGGTGATGATAAGAATGCCCTTAGTAAGCATTACAGGAATGGCAACTGCAAGGTAGATTTTAAGGTTATTGTTTTAGAACAAATATTTAACTTTGAGAAAAAGTTTGATGCAAAAGATGAACTTACCTAGAGGGAGTATTTATGACAGATTAAGTTGGATGTATGCTGCCCTCCTGGTCTAAATGGCAAAGAAAATGTTAAAAGTTTTTTTAAAGAGGTAAAAAAGCTTAGACACTAATTGATTAATTGGGTCATGTGATTTTAAAATGGTATAAATAGGGTGTTTTACAGTGTAACATTCAGTCTGAAGAAGTCTTTTGAATAAGACAAAAACGCTTACTGGATGTCAAAATAAAGGATTTTTATGGTTTTATTTCTAGCCATTTTTATTGAAGTTGTTTATTTATTATTTTTTATGGCGTTCTGTTCCATTTTTGTGGAATTTTGTAACGATTTCTTATATGATGCCTTATGTCATCATGAACAGGTGTCAGTGAACACTCATTCATGATTTTTGCAAGCAACAATATGACTATCTGTGCTGAAAAAAAAAATATTTAAAGATAAGAGGGAATGTTTGATAAACAGTGACTATAGGTCATGCACCACACAGCATAGCCCACATATAGAGTATAACTGATGCATGCAGTGTTATGTGTTTTTTTACAAGAAAGCAAACACTAAGCTGGTCCACCTATTTACTTGATCAGCTGTATGCTGTGAATGAGCCTGGCAAATGGGTCCCTGTGTGTGTGTGTGTGTGTGTGTGTGTGTGTGTGTGTGTGTGTGTGTGTGTGTGTGTGTGTGTGTGTGTATGTATATGTGTATGTCTGTGTATATATATATATATATATATATATATATATGTATTATCTATTGAAAGGAGAGACTACTGTCCACCTGAGTCCCAAGGTCTCTTATCACACCTTCGGCATTAAGTGGACTGCCCCCTATGTGGTAGTTCATGGGTACAGAGTTTTTGCCAAAGGGAATGACAATGCACTTTTTGGCATTGAGCTTGAGGCCATGGCTCTGACACCAGGCATCTGTCACAGTGAGACCCTTCTATAGGATGTCCACATCATTTGGGGACTCGACTATGGCACCTAATTTGCAGTCATCTGTGAACTTCATCAGCCAGAAGCCCTTTGTGTTAGCCCATACTTCAGAGACGTAGATACCAAACAGGAGAGGACCCAAGAATGAACCCTGTGGTACTCCACTTGTTACTGGTTTGAAGTCAGATTTGGAGTCTGCAACTTTCACAGTGTGGATTCTGTCAGTGAGCAAGTTGGTGACTGATCTTGTGACTTATGGATTTATACACAGTTTAGTGACTTTATCTATAATTCCAGAATGGGGGATGATTCAAAAGCCTTGGCGAGGTGCAAATAGGCTGTGTAAACTGCCTTACCCTCGTCTATGGCTTTGGTGACTGTTTCAAGGAAGTCGATCAGGTTCTGGAGGCATGAGCTGCCTTTCACAAACCTGAACTGAGTGGAGTCCAGAGTTTGGAGGTTACCAATGTCTTTGTTTATGAGTTCCATGATGATACATTCCATGGCCTTACAGACCAGGCTCGTCATGCTAATAGGGCGATAGTTCCCGGAGTCCGTGGTGGCTACCCCTTTGTGGAATGGTATAACTGTTGCCGTGCACCATTCATTGGGTACAAAGCCTGATGTGAGGCTATGATTGAACATGATGTTTAGGTGGAGGGCCAGTTAGTTCTGAAGTTCATGTAGAACGCATCCTGGGATGTTGTCTGCTCCCATGGATGCTGTGTTCTTGGCTTTGGAGAGTGCAGTTTTTACCTGTGCAGTTGTGATTGCAGGGGTCCCACATTTTTCCAGTATAGATATAGGCCCTTTAAGGGGTGAGAGGGGGGGTAAAGTTAGCATTGAATATATCAGCCAGGATGTTGGTGATATCATTTGGGTCTGTGATTTGTGTGCCATTGTGCTGTAACTCAGAGTAGATCTGGGTGTTGCCATTGAGATTATTGACATAGTTATAGAATGCTTTGTGGTTGTTCTTGGAATCAGTGGCAATCATGTTTTTGTATCTTGCTTTAGAGGATTTTATGAGGGCTCTCAGCTTCTTACTGAGGCTGACCATAGAGGTCCTCCACTCATGGGTTTTTACTCTCTTTTGCAACAGTTTCTTCCTTCTGTTGTAGAGTTTGTTTATTGCAGGGGACCACGAGATTGGCTTCCTTTTTTTGGAGGATAGCATCTTGGCTCTGTTGGGGATACCATGATCCATTCACTCGTGTAAATGCTTCTAGAGTGTATTTGTGTAGGATTTAGCAGTCATAACTGTATTCTCCATCTGCATGGGTGTCGTGAAGTTTGCCACTTCTGTCTTAAGAAGCATGAAGTTGACTTTGGAGAAATGTTTTACAGTGGTTTCCTCAATGGGGGGGGGGGGGGGGTGTGGGCAGGATGTGGATATCTATGGTGATTAATAAACTCGGTAAAACCACCACAGATAAAGCAAAATAGGAGAAATCACCACACTGGAAACAAGAATAATTTTGTTCACAATAAATGTGTTTCCTACGTTAATATATTTACACCAGTGACAGTTTTCACACTTGAACATACCACAATGTGGATGATGACAATTGGAATTAT